>NW_025335641.1:2296607-2577947 GCF_004798865.1 Varanus komodoensis
CCCCCCCCCCCATCTGCTATCCACTGCAGCACCTCCCTCCCGATGCACTGGTGGAAGCAGGAATGGGGAAAGGGGAAGGAGAGGTGCTGGGCAAGCAAGGGGTATTGATTAATTTACCTCAGGTCTCATGACTCTAGCACCTCTGATATGATGACAGAAGTGTGGGGCCCCTAGGTTGCCCCAAACTTGCTTGAAAATGTTTGGGGACCACTGGGTTACGGAAACGCTACAACAAGCCATAACTTGTTCTCCCTAAATAAGCCACTCTGTGAGTAGTATCCGGAGCAGGGGACAGCTGGCTGCACATGCTGGGTTTTCATGTCATGCAAGCCAGACCATCTGAGGTGAGACTTCAATCTCTGTCACACTCAATTTTTGTCTTGTGTCCCTCAAGACATTGGAGAAGCCCAGAATCCTTCATCTTTGTTTCCCTTTTTAAATTGCAGTGGAGCCTATTTTGAGATATCATTATAGCATATACATACTTTATAGGTGTTCTTTTTTGTGCTTGCTTGTTTTTGGGTGTTCATAAAATCTAGCCTATATAAGGTTGGAAAATGAGACCTATTTGTTTTGCAGTTCTCGCACAAGCCTAGGACTCTTTAATGAAGGGGAATAGTAAACAGCTTCAGATTGTGCCTCTGGTGTCCAAAGTGATCAGCATATTTAACATGCTCAGCATGACTCTAAGATATTACAGCTGATAATAGTTGTAATTGACTTGCAGGCTCCCCACCCCGGAACAGAGGGAGTCATCATGAGGGCAAACTGTAAGACTTGTTAACACAGGGAAAGTACAAAATAAGTTTGGTAATACCAGTTGAGAGTTAGTATGAGATCCAATGGAATGAAACAAAAATATAAGAAATTGTAGGGAATTCTCATAGAACTGAAGTTCTCGCAGATAGAGTGCAAAGTAAATATGGGCTATATACAAATATGTGGATGTCATATTTTAAATTGCCTTTCTCATTAATGCTCTCAAAGGCTTAGTTGCTTGAATAGGAACTGCCCAGAATTACAACCCTGTTATCGAGACAGGGTGGAGTTAATGTGTCAGAAACATTAACATTTGCATTTCTGTGCAAAAGTGTGAAAAAAAGGAAGGCTTAGCTGTTCTGGAATGAGGATGAGCAGTGACAATTGCTGTCTGCTCTCTATTTCACTTTCCTTTCCCACTTTTTCTCCACAGACCCCATCCCATTTATTTTCCCTGTGAGTAATTGAGGTAGACCACTGTACTGCTGTGGATGGAGAGGATCAGTTGTAATGCTGCCATGGTTTTGTATACTCTTGCTTGTTGTTCAGGTAGATTCTTCTTCATGAGTAAACTTTGTTGTAGTTATTAACACAGGATCCAGTCCAGTGGGACTTGAGCTTTCTGATCTCTCTTTTAGCTTAGATTCAGGGTACATGTATATTTATCCCATACTGTTTCAGGCTTTGCTAAACGCATTGATGTTTCACTTCAGAGCACGCAGCAGCTGAGAGCATAAAAATGACTTCCTTACTGTAACACTGGGTCACCTTGGTCAGGTCTCAAACTTACTGTGCTATTCCCTTCCCTGATACTTCATTCTTTCAGTATGACTCAGATGGAAATGTTAGAAATCCAAAATGCAAGGTGTTAATTAATGGAAGCTGTTGAGTACAGACCTACAGATAAGACCTTCTCCCTCTTCCCTGGTGGTCTTGAACAGGGCAGTGATTTTAATGAAAGAAAGGCTTCCTTGTAGTTGTTTTCACCATTTATTTCCCTTTTTACAGAAGACAGTGGTCACAGAGTGATCATTTAGCAGCTAAAATACACATTCAGGAAAAACTGTGGAGTAATTCTTCTGAATCTGTCCACTTTAAAATGTAGGTGGGAGAATGCATGCATTTTCCCAATACCAAGTAACTGAATGCCAGTTTTCTTGGTAGAAAGGAAGGTAAGGACTTAAGGAGTAAGTCCATACATTTAAAAAGATAGCATGTCAAGGAGAACACCTAGCAAATAGTTTTTTCCACACCACATATTTTTTCATGTGTGGTTTGTTCAAACATGTGCAGTGTAAGTGTTAAATCCCAAGTAGGCTTTGCTATGCATTTTTGATAAATATGTAGATTAACTGTCCGCATATTAAGTCAAACATATTTTAATGTTATTCACATGCAGCCTCAATTTGGATCAAATTGGAACAAATTTGAAACAAACAGGTTTTTGTGGGAGCAGAGGATTTCAGCTTCCCTGCATAACCATTTTCCTCATAAAGTCCCCCCACCCCCGGCTGCCTGGATGGAATTTTGTGGGAAGAATAGGCAGGAGGCTAACTTGCCCCTCCTCTCAGACCATACCACAGCCTCAGGCCAAACCAGGTCTTACAAAGGAGTAGTCAGAGTAAGCCACACTGCTCTGTTATGTGTACTCCTGCCTCCCCACTGAACAATCTCTTGGTGGCAGGCAGTGGTGGCACTGATCTGCACCATGGGATGTCATGTTCACATGAGATGAAACATGGACAGGACCCTTATGTGTGCTCTGACTCAAACATTGACTTTGTCCTAACATGAAGGTCTGGGCATTGCCATCCCAGCATTTCGGAGCCTGATGAAACCTGGTGCCTTGCAAACTGTGTAGCATGCAGGTGCATAGTGTAGAGAGGCTTGCATCAAGGGGCTGAGCATTTTCACCTGTCTTTCCCCGCCCCATCAGTTTGGAACCTGATAAAGCTTGCTGCCTTGCAGCCAATGCCAGAAGGGGTGTTTGTGGGAGAGAAGAACTGAATAGTCTCAGGATGTAAATGTACTGGAGGAAGACTGGCAGTCTTCCTATCCCAGTGGAGAGCTGGGAGATGGATGAAACCCAGGTGAGAGCTGGAAGGAAGTGTGATTGCTCTTTGTACAAGATTGTTTTTTTCCTATTAGTTTTGTCATAGCAGGACATTTTTTATTTATTTATTTATTTATTTAGAAAATTTCTATGCCGCCCCATTCACCGAAGCCTGTATTGATTCATTAATGCATATATACTTTATCCTATATTTTGGTTTATACAGTGTCTCTGCTTGTTGGTGCCTTAGTTATATGTAATTGTTCCTATTGTATGTGATATGTTGTGAGTAACTTTTGCCACCTTTAGTACTGGGAAAGCTGAAGGCAAATAAACAGGAGTTGAAAGAGATGTTTTCTATTAGCTTTCTCATTGATCCAAACTGTCCCTTTTGTCAGTGGAAAGACTCCTTGCATTTACAAAAGGCATCTTGGATTCTGTAGAGGTTTCTTGCTGGAGGAAGAGGATGGGGAGATCATGCTTGTCAGTCTCCCACCCCATGCATAGTCTTGTAATGGTCTCTGCGGGGCACTTCATGCTGCTTTGGAGGTTTTCCGGAGATGGCTGCAGGTGGAAGAAGGATTTCGGCCCTGTTCCTCCAGGACAAATTCTGCTTTCAAATCCTTAGTCTGAAAATGCATATTCTGTGATTTTGAAGAGTTTTGTGGTTAGATTGGAACCATCTTGTGTCCTTGTACATGCATGCACTTTCTCTACTACCCTGACATTTTAATGTTTTTTCCAGCTTTCTTGAATATAATGTTCTCCTTCATCTTGTCCCATTCACAAACAAAAGCCCATCTAAGTGATGCATGGTGGGGTACTGAAATTAGAAAACTAAGTTCACTGTTGCCACCTAGGGCCTGGAAAGCTTGACAATGTAGACTCCTACAATATTGGTCTAATCTTTTGTCTTTAAGTTGGCATGCTCAAAAGAAAAGCCTTAAGATACAGCCTCTCAATTTCTGAGACAAGATGTTTTTGAAGGAGACCATGCTATTTCCCAGAGGGAAGGATTTAAGTTACAAGTGAAGTTTTCCAGGCAGCTTTGGTTGCATTCTGAAATCCAATCTGCCTGTTGGCTCTAGAGACTGTCTCCCTTCCCCACTGTCAGGCAGAGCTATATATGAAATGTTCCCCCCTCTTTTTTCTTTTAAGGTTTGAAGGGAAATGGGTTATTTGCACAGAATGGCCGCTTACTATGAACTACATTTTCTGTTTGCAAAGAGGTAACCTAATATGGCTTTTCCTGCTCCTGTTTGTCTGTTTTGAGTTTCGTTGCTGTAAGATTCCGGTTACTCTGTCTCCTTATCTACAGCAATTCCATGCTCTGAAAGACAGGGCTGTCAGCAACATCTTTGCCCACAAGTACACTTTAACTCCAAGTTTTATACCTGGTTGTTTGTTTGTTTTTTAAAGCAGCAGGGGAGTCATAAGTAGTTTAGCTCTGTGATGCTATTTAGTTTGGACCAAGCAGGAAAAATGTGTTTCTGTATCAGTTGTGTTAGCTAATTATTTGGGATGATATGAAAGAGCTCCTTAATATTTGTGAGTCTTCAGGTCATAACTGAGTATAGAGATAAATAAATGGATATTTAAAAAAAAAAGTTCTACCCCCTCAATTTATAGGCTCTTGATACAGATACTTAAGAAACGCGTGCATTTGGAGCTCATATAAGAACAAATAATCTGATAAAGCCCTGATTCCTGGCTTTCATGTTTGCCTTTCAGCACAACAGGCAGAAATCAAGACGCAGTTGCTGCCAGCTACCATGCTCCCAATAATTTGACACACACACATCCTGTGCTGCCCTTCGGCCAGCAGTCGCTGCTCCTGAAACATTGCTTCTGCTTTGTCCCATCCACATCCCCAAGCTACTAAGTCATGTTAACACCTCAAATGTGTCCAGCCTTAGGGATAAAGTCTATTCACGTTGCTACTGTTTTCTATCTTGAAGTGTTACCCTTTCCCCCTACCCAGAAAAGTGGAATTAATCTGCAGTGTTCTGACTGTCTTCTTTCCCTCTTCCTACAAAACAGCACACTGAAGTAAAATGTGAAAGAACACACAGGCTTGTCAGTCGCCAGCAGGACCGCCTCCCCCATAGATTGATGTGTGCTGTTAAGCAGTCCATATCTAGCATTATGTCCAGGAAAAGCGAAAACCCCCATTAAAACCAAATCTCAAATCTAAAAATCCTCTGAATGGTTTGGGGGTAATCAGAAGGCTGGCTTAATTTTCCTTGCAGTCGTTAATGTGCTTCAGCCACAGGCTCAAATTATTCTAATGGCTAGGTCAAGTCACGCTGCACTGTCTGTTAAGCATTGGAAATAGTTCAGCAGTGACTCTTCTGGTTTTTGACAGATAAAGTGTTAATCTAAGTCTGTGTTGGAGTGTGAGAGGGTCAGTCCACTATTCTTAGGTAAACCAGTCAAGCCATTAGGCTAACTGTGGAATAGCTGTTTTAGGAAAGAAGATGAACTTTCCTTTCAGCTTTACATACAGCTTGTTTCTTTGTAGACACTATAGATTTTTTCAGCATAGAAAGCTCTCCCTGCTCTGGGTAAAAGACTTCAAGATGTAACATGACTATTCCTTTGTGTCAGCTTCAGGAAACTCCTGCAGCAGCTGACGTACTGCCAGTAGATTAACTAGTGATGGATCTTTTTTTTTTTAACCTCTAGCTACTTGGGACTCTGCCAGGGAGAGAACTATGTTTTGTTTGTCTGCACTGAAGCTTTTTCCCCCCCCCCATGCCATTGAAAATGCCGTGGTTTCTGCCCTGTACTGAAATGTGCTTTGTGTATGTCAAAGTACAAATCCTTTGGCTCCTGTGCTGGTTCAAAACTTTAGTGGCTGTGTTTATGTATTACGGAAAAGGAATTTCTGCTCCTTATCCTCAAAGCTGCAATATAACAATTGCCCATATTATGGACAAAGGGTGAGAAATAGATTTTTTACCAGAATATGGGTTTTGGTGCCCATTGCAAGCCATTTCCCCAATTCACTAGCATATTAAAGAGGCAATGGTGGAACAGAATCCTGATCTAAACAGCTTCTTCCAGGACAGCACTAGTAATATGTCTTGTTTCTGGGCTATTTCTGCAGAAGTAACATTTCTTTCGGTCAATCCAGGGACTTCAGTTCAGTTGTACTTGTTCCTTCCACTGAATGGGGTAACTGGAACATGTGCTCCTTTTTCTTTTTTCTTTTTTAGTGTAAATTAATAGTAGGGCTTATAGAGGAGTCAAGGACCAGCCAGTGAGGATTTAAGAAAGGAGACTGCTTGCGTACCCTGTCTGTTCTTTCATTACAACCTTCAAAATGATAGGGCATATACATGATCAGCCCTGGTACTTCTTTGTTTTAAACCCCATATTATTAAATGTGCATTGCTGCATGTGAACTGAACATAAGTATTAAAAGCCAGGGAATCCAGTATTTGCCTCAGGACAATAGTTAAAGCATAGGCAAGTGAAGTAATCATGAAAGAGTAATGTTAGAGATAACTGTTCAGCTGCTTAGCTCTATATATGATCTGAAATCTGCAATTTTCCTAAATATATTAACCTTACACTGAAATCAGTGGAATTTACTGTTGAGTAATATGCTTAGGATCAGGCTGAGCACTCACCATGACTAGCTTTTTCCCCTCTAGCAATGATCTATAGGTTACTTAACTTGGTATAGTTGTATTCGGTACAATGGACCTTAATTACATTTGCACTCCAAATGTGCTCAAATCATAGCAGGAATATGTCCTTTGTTCCCTCTCATCTGTTTAAAATATCACAAGAGTTAGGAAGTGACACAGCAACCATGTCACCCTCATGGCAACAAGCAGTCCCAACTCATTTCCTTAACTCTAGGTCCAAGGAACTAGTGGGTTTAACCTGTTGGTATGGTGCTAGAAGTACTCTAATGATGGCATTATTTCATGTGGCTTGACTCAGATGCAGGCAACAGCAGGGCGGATTTGGCAGGATCAAGCTTTTCCCTGGCTGCTTGCGGGATTTCAAAAAGAGCAACTCTGGAGCTTACGTTGTCGGTTTGACTCTGCTGTTCTTTGGCAAAGCAGTGAGCAAAACAAGGGCCACCAGAGCTGTTTTGTCTGTGGACAACATTGCAGACTTATTTGTTTGCATTTGGAAGGCTGCTTTTGTTGCTTTAGCAGTAGACGCTATTTTGAAAGCAAGATTAAAGTTCCCAGAAATGCGTAGTGCCTGGCTTCCCCCTGTGCTGTAGAGAGCAGTTTGCTTCTCAGTATAGAGAAAATAAATGGGCACGTATCAGTTCTTAGTTTCTGTGTGGCACTTTGCGCAGGAGCCTTCTGCAGTAATACGCATTGGTGTGTAGGTCACTCCTGTCATATCAATAAGGGAGCTCATTTTGATTTGTGGGAAAGCTGGCCCAGTGGCTAATTTCTAAGAAACTATTTGCTTGCATGGAAGTATCTCTCTCTAATTCTAGGGGTATATGTGTTTGATCTACAGCTATTTGCCCAGGGCCGATATTCTGCACATCCTCAGAGATCATTTTTATAAAGCTATTGCTTCAGTAACATTCTAGTACTTCGGCAGCCATTATACACTGATGTATGCCTTGTTGGTGATGGAAAATGGTGTACACCAAGACTTTGCTTATTTCTTTTTGGCTCCGAAGAAGCGATGCCTCCACAGAAGACATATTTTGAATTTGGCATAGAAAACCTGCTGGTCTACAGAGGCAGGAGCTGTTGATTGCTACTCCTGCTTCTTGTCTGAGGGGGTACAGAGCTATGCGTAATGCAAAGGGGCGGCACTGCTGCTGCAAAAGGGAAGCAAAGAGGCTGTGGAGGAGACGCTTCTCTAGCTTCTTCCGGTGGCTGCCCTCCTTTCTTTGTATGTTGTGCTGCTCTTTTCATTGTTTTATGATGTTTAATGATAAGACTTCCTGGAAATCTTCTTTCCTGGCATCTCTGCTTGTCACAAGAGTGTGCCAGCGTAATTAACACCCCCTGCTGCATTCTTCTGATTTCTAGTGGAAGACTTTCTGTGGATAGGAAATTGACGTGGACAGTTGCCTCCCACCCTGCCAGCTTTCTTATCAACTAGAATCTGATAAAATGTTACAATGATGAACATGAGTTGACATGTTTGTTTTCATTTCTCTCCCCAGTTATGAAGATCAATGATGTAAACCATCCATTTGAATGACGCTGGACATTTACAACTGGAATTGTTACGGAATAAAAATAATTTAAAAGGGGAGTCAATAATGGTGGCTTCTGACTGCAGAATGAAAAGGTTTTGGCTGCTTCTCATAGTTAGCTTCCTGCAGTGTACAGAAGGTAAGTTATGTTCAAGTGTAACTTCAAAGAATAAGCTACAAAAAAATCAAATTTGATGGCTCATTTATAGAAAGCCCTGCATGTCCAAAGGTCAAGATAATAATCCATTTGTATTTCAGATATATTCTAGCAAGATGCCACTTAGGTAGACTTTTTGACTTATGATGCAATATTTTTGAAATGTTTGGTGTTTAATTTCTGTATAAATCAGTGTTACTAATATTACTATGCACTAGGTATAGAATAAGTACTTTCATAATATTGTTTGGTTAAACTTTTTGTGTGTTTTTTTTCCTGTGCCTTTTTAGGGTACATTTTCTCCTCTTTATGAAAATATTTTTAAATGTGTAATTCTAAGTCATGTTATGTAGCACAAGTGTTTGCTTAAGGGAGAGTGTGAAGGAGTTATTTGCCCTATACACTGCTTTTAGGCTTTGCTTTATCTATGAAGCAGTTGCCATAAAAGCAAAATAGCTCCGTGTGTGTGTGTGTGTGTGTGTATGATCAAGTGATGCGTGGCAGTGAAGCATCACTTCTAGCAAATGGAAGGCTGGATTGCCTGTCCTTGGGTGGCTGTTGGTTTAGTTTGTGGTGCCCCTTCCTTCACAAATGCTTTCCTTGCATAACCGCAAACGGCAAGTTATATAAAAACAAGACAGAGCAACTTTAAATATGGATTATGCTATGGAAGAGTGGGTGGTTGGTCCTCATGTGACTTTCTCATTTACTAGTCCTACTGACAACCTTGTGGCAAGTTGTTAGCAGTTGTGAGCACTCTCAGGTCATGTCAAGGACTCCACCAAACATTGTCTATATAACCAGTTGTATAAATTTCAGAACTGGGTGGATAGAGTTGAAAGTGGCTCTGGTCATAGTCAACTTAAGAATCTCTGCAGTTTGGAAAGTTATTTACTATTGCATGTAATACCTGAGGCTAGAGATAAATAGGAAAGAAAGGAAAAGGCTCCTTTTGCTCTTTCAGAATAAATCTTACTAGCGCCACAGACCTTGTCCTGCATATATTTCTCTGCAACAACATTGCAAGATCCTCACAGCACTGACTGCAGTGTCTCGGTTGCGTGGCAATTTGATGGCATAGATTGCTAAACAAAGTTGCTGTTGAACCTCCATTCATTGCCACTAAACTCCACTGAAATGAATAGAGGTTGCATGGCAGCAGTGCCTTGCAAGTTGAACTACTCAAACAGCAACCATCCTTCCCTCTCTTAGCTTATCTGAACTGCCTGAAATGTGATACTGTTCTTAGGAGCATTTAAATATCACCAGGGAATGGTTTGACTAGCCAAGTTGCAAAATATGCTTTTTAAAACAAAAACAAAGCACCCCCAAAATTGCTTTAGCTAATCTTGTCAGATGATCTACAGTGTTTACAATGCAAGGTGGTTACGTTTTTCTTAACCCTGCCACACTTCACAATTAGGAGACAAAGTGGTATATCACTAAATATTAAAGCAGTGTGCTACAGTAATGAAATGTAATAAACTGTTAGTATTATTTGATCTTATCTGGCCAGGGCGGCTTATTTTATATTGTATTTTTTGGATTTTTAATGTTTATATTTATTGTAATTTATATTATAATTACTTCTATTTATTGTTGTAAGCCGCCCCGAGGCTTCGGCGAATGGGGCGGCATAAAAATGTTTTAATAAATAAATAAAAAATAAATAAACTATTGGATCTGGACCAGCATGGCTTATATTTGATACCTTTTTCTGACAGTTACAGTGCAATCCTCTGCATTGTAGATAGGAAAAGTCCTACAACTACCAACATTTTCCAACTAAACCAAGTGATTAAAGTAATTTACTCTTTATCAGCCCTGCCTTTCTCCCAGGGCTGTTACATAAATTGCAATAGACCCATTATGTTGCCTTGAGATCCTTGGAAGAAGGAAGAATAATTAATAATATATGTATCTAACAATCTGATCTTACGCATATTTATTCAGACATTCCATTGAATTTAGTGGGCCCTGTTTCCAAGTTAGTATGCATGAGATTGACAGTGTTCAGGGCTTTAGTTCTCTGCCAAAATGCTGAAAAATTTTAAGAATATTGAGCTTATAGATCATAATAGGGATTCTCACAGTTATTTTATTCTAAGACTTCAGAGCACCCCAAAAATACTGCTGTTAAAGATCTGTGAATACTGTGTAGTCACTGTTCTACATAAAGAATCCTTGGTTCTGCTCTTTTGTCAGTATCACAGTTCATCCCAGTCTAGCTTTCACCATCATGCACTGGGGAAGAATACAGAGATCTACTAGTTCTGTGGATGAAGTGTCAGCCCCTGCAGAGAAGTGAAGGGCACAGGATGCCAAGGGATTTGTTCCCAGATCCATCTCCCTAAAGTGTGCTGAAGAATAAACACCAGTGTTTACTTCCATGAATATCTTGCAGAAAGCTTTTACATTTGATATCTATTTAGTTTAATGTTGGCTCTGTTCTAAGACACGGCTCATGGGCTTGAATAGGATTTTTAAAAAGCGTAGTAGCAACTCCAATTTAGATTTCACGGAATGTAGACCAGCAATCTCTCTCAGGGGACATTGCCCTTCGAAAGCTTGGTTTGCCTGACCAACTTTTAAAATCTTCTTTCTCCCTCACCCCCACTACTCAGTTGGTAGAATTTTGGAAGGCCAATTCTGACCAGAAGTGTACAGTTCTCACTTGTGGTTTCGTTAAATGACAAGGTATGATATGCTAAAGTAATTTGTATATATTGCTGGCCATCTTGTCTTTAATAGTGGATGAAATTTTATATTCCTGTGGAAGCGCAGTTTACATGAGAAGGGATGACCTTGTTAAAGGCACCATTTACGAAGTAAAGAAGTTAGAAGTGTATTAGGTGCTTAGATGCCTACATGTAATTAGTAGCTGCCCTGAAGAATGACTGTTCATAGATGTCCAAAACAAAACCATTTTATGATTGTTCTAGTATTTTAAAGGTGTTTCCTATTACTAGAACAGCATTAGAAAGATAGGAAGCTGAGTTATACTATGTCAAACTGTTTATCCAACCAGTACCGTCTACTCAGGATAACAGAGGCATTGGATGGTCCCAGGTTTTGAACTTACCCTTTTTCCACTACCTGCAATTTAAACATGGGAATTTAACATGGGACCCTGATCTTTGTAGGCTCCTTCCCATTTCAGTGGATAAGTGCAATGAACAGAGGATGTCATATAGGTCATTTTCTTCTGCTGAAAGAAATGGAAAGATAATCAACATAGCAGATCTCAACGTAGTCATGAAGGTTCCTGAAGCCAGAACAAATATCTGAACGGGTGAAAATATGGCTAGCTTTTTATTTTAGAGTTTCACTGCTGCAGAAAAAACCCTGTTTTATCTTAGTGATACTTTGATAAATATTTGAGCTTAGCATCAAGTAGTGTAGATAAGATCTGTAAGAAGAAAGAAAAAAGATCAAACTCAAGCTGTTTAACAAGCAATATTTAGTAAGGAGAATCTCATCTGTATAGTATATGGAAGGGGGTAAAAGCAACATGATGAATTTCTACCATCTTCAAACTAATTTTTGTTTCCATTTGTAGCTTTTCAAATTCATGTTGTTTTCATCTCTTTTATTGCTTTTAGTAGCCAGTGGATGCCAGAGGCAATACTTCATACTTCAGCACTGAATTCTTTCTAAAAAGCCTACAGTTCTCACTTAAAACTGAGAAAAAATTGGGGAGAGGAGACTGGATGGAACCACATTAATTACAAATTCTTAAAATGAATCAAATATTGTGGTTCTCTATTATGGAAAGAAATACTAATACTTGGTAGCTTCAAACCAAGGCAGAAAAAGAAATGTCTTTATTAGATATTCTTGCAGGTGTTCTTTCTGCTTAACAAATGTGTAATAGACTCGGGAATGGCTGTTCTGTACCATACAAAAAAATGTGAAAAAGCAACAGGGCAAAGGTGAATATGGGTAAAATTGTGTTGAGGTGGATATGAAGGAGAAATCTTTTCTAATTAAACACAGTTTAAGGAATTGGGGTATTGTATCTGGTACAGTTAAAGAAGGGCAGAAAGTAAGAACTGTATGTTACAAGCAAGAGCAACCCTGACATGCAGGCTGTTTATGAAGAGACCCTTCATTTGCTAGTATTTAATTGCCTATTTTCATTACATTACAACTGGGCAGTGAACTTCTCTCTCGAGTCGCCAGTTCAAGACTTGCCACAAACTTGACTCTTACACTTGCACCTTCAAAGGTCCATAAAGAAAAGACAAGTCAAAGGAGGAAGGCTCATTGGCCCAGGGTCAATCAGATAATCATTCATTTGAACCTGGGTTTTCTTTGAAGTGTTTCACTTTGTGCACTACACCCTTCTATATCCTAATTATTAAAGCATAAACCAAACTTTGAATTTTGGACTTCATTTCCTAGTTGTCATTAATAAAATGAGAGACTATTATAAATGTTAAAGTAGGTATTTAAATATTTGCAATAAAAACATGTGCTGAATCCCAGGGTGTTATCTGTACGTTTTTGAAAGCATTCAGTCTTTATTTTTTATGTTCGCTTTATGGGAAGTCTTGCTCTGATAAAACTAAATATATGAAAGAAGGGGAGAAAAAGCCTTTTTATAACATGCCAGAAAACTGCCTAGGGGTGGAGAATATGATGATCCTGACAATTTCAGTTTGTGAGCTGTCATTATTTATGCTTCCCTGAAGCAAATGATATTTAGGGCCTTAAATAGACATCTTTTGCCATTGGTCTTCAAAGTATATATTATATACAACTTTGCTCATAATTTGAGTTCCACCATTCTGAATCTTGAATTAAAGGGGACAGCATAACTTTAGTTTTTAGTGCTAGGCCATATGTTAGGTGGCTGTAGTCCTCTAAAGCATCGCTTCATTTTACCTCTTTCTATTGTGATGACTGAGTTCAGTTTCTCCAGGAATAGTTCCATGAGCAATCCTTAGGATGAACTTGAATCAACTTAACTACCTTGGTTAACACCAAATTGGTTATGGGAATCTTTACTGTCATTTCTAGTCTAGATTTCACTCTTATAGTGGTTGAAGTTGACAAAATGACAAAACAGGGAAAGATGAAAAGGTGAAAGGTTCAGGAATGTTGTACTGGCATGAATATAAGTGTAGCTACTACACAGATGTTCTTTGAATGCCTCGTTATGTTTTCCATAAGATTAAGTATGGCTTTATAATACTGTAGTACAAGTGTAATTCAAGAGCCACTCAAAAGTGTGTGCTATGCAGGCTACAAGAAAAATCAAAGTCATGAGTTCTAGAATGTGGGGTGACAGGGAAATGCCTGCATTAACATATTTGAACAATCAAATTTATGACTGAATTACGAGTTTATATTTCCATTTCTTTGCCGCCAATTAAAGTCCCTAGGTGGCTTGCAAAATCATCAATGCATTTTTAAATGTAAAACAAATTTAATTTTAAAAGCCTTAACATTTTAAAAATAAAATATAATTTCAAATCAAGTTCTACTGAAGTCTTCTGAATTTACTATCTAATAAATTAGCTTCGGGGAAAAGTTCAGTACAGTGCAGAGTACCGCAGACTAAAATTACAGAATGGAGAAAGTTTTTTTTGGGTTTCTTGCAAAAGGAAATGTCACTCAGATACACTAATAAATAGAAAACAGATGAAGACATCAAAAAGTAGCATAACTTTGAGAAAAGTTGAGAAAAAGATGGTTGCAAATTGAGAAAAGATGGTTGCAAATATATTGTAAGTTACACAAGTATTTTTCGAACCATAGTGGCTTGTCATCAACAGAATAGATTATTCTGTGGTGGTCTTATTTCTATAGTATTAAACAGTTTTTGTTACTTAAACAGGTAAATGAGCTAGTAAAGTTCTCGGAGGATTTTGGGTGGCTAAAACTTCATTTATCTAACAACTTTGAGAACACTGCAATGGGCATTTCATGTTTAGGCACTTTGGAGCTCTTTTTGCTATAGTGGACTGAGCTTCACATAACATTGTACCACTGTTCATAAAGAATCAGTTACAGAATTTGCAACAGAATTTGCTTGGGATTCTACACTGAACAGTTTGTATTTGTTCATGTTACAGAGTTAAAAGGAATACATATTCATCTCATCAAAATCAGTTACTGTCCCTTCTTGTCTTTGTCCTCTATAAAATCCTACTGATTTTGGCAGATTCATTGAGTGGTAAAGTGTTGCTGACCTTTGTAATGTTCATCTGCAACATTACAAATTGTTTTCAAGTGCTACGTTAGCACCTTATTTTATTTTTTATTCTTAGCAAAACAAAAACAAAATTCAAGGCAAACTTTGATTCTGTAACTATTTAAGCCAAGGCAGTAGTAACCCAGAAACTCTAATGGCAAAACAAAAACATTGCTGACTTAAACTGAGCTACCCAAGGTTTTGATAGAGTCTCAAATTTTCTACGTATAAAAAGGGAAGCTGAGCTTTTCTGCTAACTCTGAAAATTCTATTGTACTAGAGCTTTTTGTGATTTCCTTTTCTCGAACTACAGGCTTTTCTTTGAAATATAGTAGTACCTCTAAGTTTGCTGGGTTGGTCTCTCTCTTAATATGTGCATACAATTTGTTCATGCCTAGGTGGTATCAGTGATGTTATTTTAAGGAAGGAAAAGAAAGACTTTGTTCTTTTACAACAAGAATGAGTGATTTGAGAGAGATGAGCAAGTGCATACATGTGTTTTTATCTTAGACTGTGGTAATCTGTAGATGAACCCTAGCTGTTTTGAAATGAAGAATGCTAAATTATTTCCATCTAACTTGGTGGCCTGCCTTTCTAACTGTGCAAGAGTGGCAGGAAGAAGAGTAAACGGAGCATGTATTGGAATGGTGGAATTTGCAGCACAATGCATCTAGAGCTTCCAGGTTGAGGAAGACCAGTCTGAATTTATTTTGTCATGCCATCTCCAGCGAGAATGGAGAGTTGCCCTCCTCTCATCTTGATGCTAGAGATATGCTTCTCATTTTTTCTGACTTTGTTGTTGAATGAGAATCTTATTGGAACAAGATGTTTCAAAAATGAATTCTAATCATATAGTTCAGATTCAAGTGTATATTTGGTATCATAATTCTGTTTGGGAAAATGAGGTTTTGTGGCCATTTAGAACTGATTACGCATTTCAGTGGGTTTAAGATAAATCTTCTCTTAGTAAACAGAAAACTAGAGTTTGTTTCTTGCCCCTTCTTATTACCTAATTTGCAACAGATGAAGCTGGCATGTATATAGGTTGGAGCATGGAAAATGGTAAAGGGCAAATTGGCGGTTTGTGATACAAGTTACTGTCCATTATGACAGACAGATTCTTGAAAATGTATTTTTTATTCATTTAGTTTAATTAGTAATATCCTGCCTATCTTTATCAAAGTGTACCTAGGATGGTACCTAAGTGTACCACAACAGAAAAACCACCACATATCATAAGATATGCAGTCATAAAAAGAAACTTGATTTCAGTGTTTAAAAGATTGTAGGGTTGAGGTGTCATATTCTATGTAACCTGTTATCAAGTGAATTATAACTAAACTTCACGTTCTATTTTGAATAACTTCTTTAACAGATGCATGGTTTAGAATGTTTTTATTGCAATGAGATAGTGATTATTAAATTAAAATAAATTAAGCTGTCTAGTTAAGACTGGATGTATTATGACAGTACAATTGTTTCCTTAAGAAGGACACTTCACAAATTATAAAATTATAATAATTTTCTGAATTTATTCTATAAAGGACTTTTGGTCACTATGGGCATGTTCTTGCAGTATAACTACAACATTTAAGTGATTCACACATGCATAAATTTCTGTTTACTCAGATTCATGTACCCTTGATTATAGCCATCTGGCTCAGAGCAGGGGTTTCATTCACTCAGTAACTGATCATCTTCTAGTCTAGCAGACATGGCTTTACCAGCCTCCTTAGAAGCAGAGAGGAGCCCTCCCTGTGGATGTACAATAAGAACCAATGACTACAAAATCATCCAGTGGCCCTTTAAAAGGAGGCAATCAAAGAAGAAGTCCATATCTGCCGGCCTGTATAAAACTGTAAGAATACAAGAAGAATCATGTAGGATCAGACCAAGGGTCTGCCTAGTGCAGTAATCTGCAAAAAGCAGGGCATGAGTGCAGCAGCAGCCTCCCACTTCTGTTCCTTACCAACTGGTATACACAGGCATGTTTCGTTTGGCATTGGAGGGTAGTGTACAGCCACCAGGACTAGTAGCCGTCAATGCCCCCTTTCTCCATTTTGTCTTACTCCCTTTTAAGCCATCTAAACTGGCAGCGATGACAGCATTCTTGTAATAGCAAATTCCGTAGTTTGGCTATGTGAAGAAGTACTTCCTTGTATTTATCCAAAACTTTCCATCGATTTGTCAAGGGCCCTACCTATTGGAGGGCCCTTTACCTCATTGGCTGTAATCTTACTTTACCGGAGATGAACTTGCCTTTTGAGTACCAGCGCTGCAATCCAATTTCCTAGGGAAGTGGCAAACCAGACTAGGACATGACATCTAGTTAACCATATATCTACTTGACCAATTGCTTTTAATGTTCATTAATGTTGGGTTGAGCTTGGTAGAGTAAGTTGTACTGCAGCTTTCTCATAAATTAACTGTGCTTTATAGTGAGGCCACCAGAGCTTAGCAAACATTATTTGCAGACCATGCATTCATCACAATGCTTCTTTTCTTTCTTCATACATCATAGCTGTCAAGTGCAATAAGATGCTATCAGGAAGCTCGTTTAATCCTTAGATTTCTCTAAATGTAGGTTGTTTGTTTTGCTGGTTTTGTTTTCTGTCTGATCGCAGTCTTAATATATTATGGGATACCTGCTTTATTTACCATAGAACTACTGTATTTCATTCTCTGTGGAGAACTGCTAATGGGCTCATAGCAGAGACCTTCTGACAGTGACTGGGAAAGTCTTTAGTGAGAACAAACTTTGTCCAGGTGTGGCTAGAGGTGAGTGCTGATCACCCTGTTTCTGGTCTGAATAAATCAATGGGATGCCCAGCAACAAGCAGAAGTTTACTTTAAACATAGTCAGGGATGTTAAGCAACAGTAAAACCCCCGAAACCATTTAAATGACAGCAGCTGACTGTTTGAATTAACTTTCTATTTGGCTTAATTTGGGGTCCTAATTATTCCTAACTTACGTGAGTAGATTTCAATTATGTTATACTATGGGGATTTGTAGCTAAGGCAACTGAAGGAATCATTTTACTAGAGTACTTTTGTTCAACTGCTTAAGGCAGGTTAAAATGTGAGGATAGAGAAATGGAACCTCTTTCTAAGGCTGAAAAACAATTATTTCAAATAGCATCAAGGAAACAAATATGGTGAAAATGAAGTTTGTTCCTATTTGGCATGTATTCTGATGGTTTAAAGATGCCTTGTTTATGTGTCATATTTATAATCATGATGAATTATTGTCATTTCCCCCTCCAAAAAGTGTATTGCTATTAATGAGGATAAAAGGCATAACACTTCAAAGTCTAGCTGAGTGCTATAATTTTGTAACTTTACACTGCAGTTCTAGGCACTCCTAGTCAGAAACTTGGTGCTGCATTGGCATATGTGTGCTGCTATATAGAAGCAGAACATGGAACTGTAGCTGTGTGACATGCTAAAGTGCATGCATTCACACATTTTCAGTTGTCTGTCTATAGGTATACAGGCATCCTTTGGTGTCTTTGGGGTTTCACCAATGGATGGGGAAGGCTACCTAGCTCTCCTTGCCATCTGTCTGTCTCTGTAGTTTTACTATCTTATTCTTTCTAGCACATTGGGAAGGATTCCGGTAGCTTGCAGAGCATTTTGAGCAGAAAAACATTTGAAGGGTTAATCTGTCCTTCCCTGCCATTTCTTCATTGACATTATTGTCATTATTATTGCAACCATCATATTCATATCTTACCTTTTTTCCTCTTGCAGAGAACCCAAGATGGCTTACATAGCTCTTCTTCTCTTCAATTCTCTTCTCTCAAATTCTCTTTTCTCCCCCAACCCTCCTCTCTCCTTTCTGTACAACATCCCTGTATAATAGGTTAGGTTCCCACTGAGTGACTGGTCCAAAGGCACCTATTGAGGTTCATGGCCAATTGGGGGTTAAAACCCAGATCTCTGAAATTCCACTCCAAGACACTGCCCACTGCTCCGCAGACTCCAAAGGCTAATTTCACATTTTAAAATTTGAGAACAGATCATTGTAGGATTTCATCTAATTTGGTTGATTAATCCCAGAATGCCACTTTTTATTTGGATAGTCATAAAATACATTTGAAACTTGGGTTTGTTTAGACTTTTGCATTTACATTTCAAAGATCTATGATTTTTTTAAGATCAGTAATGCTTCATAAAACTTCATTTTTATTTCTGAATAGACCAACTGGTCTATTGGTATACCAATCCTAATTAACCTTATTTTAAAATCATAATTAACATGTAATGACCATCATGATGTCAAGTATGACTCACTCAGCTTACCAAACCATAAGAATAGAAGGTGACAGAGCCTACATTTTAAAGATAGTGACCATTTCACTTTATATTTTATTTTCAGAAGTTGTATACTACTCCATATGTAGGCATATCCTGGAGTGATAACAATAATTAGAAATACAGGTGTCTTCAGTAGGCACTGAAAAGAACACAGTGTTGGAGCTCTGGGGCCCTTCATAAAAATGGTGGACTTCAGCTGGGCTGTGGGTCCATGTGGAACCACCAGGAAAATGTCTTCCAATGACCTCAGTGACCAGGCAGGTTAATCAAGGAGAAGGCCCTCTCTCCAGTATACTGGACCCAGGGCTGCTCAGGACTTTGCACTCTAGCACTGGATCCTTAACCCAGGTCTGGTGGAGAACAGCCATTCCAATTTCTTCAGCAAAGGTCTTGACAACCATTCTTAATATCTTGCATCAGCTCCGGCTTTCAGACCAGACTTAAGGTCTGGGTCCACACAGACCAAATTGCAGTAAATGAGTCTTGAGGTTGCAGGTTCTCGTAGCTGTATCCCTCTGGTGAAGCCTGTATCTCAGTCCTGGAGCAGTTGCAGCTGGCAAACCAATTCAATACGGTAAAAGTTTCTCCAAGCCACTGCAGCCTTCAGGGACAGTAATGGATCTAAGCATAGCCTCAGAATCTTTCAGAGGAAGTGTAAACCCACCCAAAACTTTGAGCCTATCTTCCAGATCTGAAAATTTTTCACAAAATTGATTCCTTGTTCCAGACTCTCAGGTATGTAGATGCCTAGCATTTTTCATGGTGCAAGCTTTAAAAAACCTCTTTGCAGTTCTACAAGTTGCTGTTTGCATATTGTCAGTTAATTTGTGTGTTGTATCAAACTTAACTGAAATTATGAGTGTGGTGCAGGCCTTTCCTTCTTATCAGGGACCTGCTTAATGATTTTCACTTCTTAGTTTATTTACCCTTCAAGCCTGAATCTTTGCCCCACCTCAACACTCCGTATTTCTTCTTACAATAGTAAAACAACTTTCACCATATAAGCAAAGAAAGCAGTTGCAGCTGGTGCCTGCACTGTGCAAGGAATCTCCATGTCAGCAATCGGACATGGTATTCTTTCGGGGTATCTATGTTATCACTGAATATGAAACTGTTTCCCAATGACAAGCAGATGGAATGTTGTGCTGAATGTGTAAATTAGAATTATCACATCTAGCATTTCTCTTTGCCAGGTGCCAGCTTGCTGCTGTGGCTCGACACTAATGTTGAAGGGGTGCCAGGAGCAGTTTTACTTGCTAATTATCTCATAGCATCTCGGGCAAACAGCTTGCCCAGGTGTTTTCAGAAACACCTAGCAGGACAGTGCAAGGCTGCAGGTGGTCATGTAGTGATAGGAAAGCATACAGAATGCTGCTGCTATCTGCATCCATCTGTGTAATTAAACTCAGAATTCTTTGAGCCTAGAAATGTATTTGAGTGGCAGCCTGACTGTAGTATGACTGGGGGACCTTGTTCTTCACTTAGGTAGGTCCCCCTGATTTTTTTTCTTTTTTTTTCCAGCTTGTTTGAAAAAAGAGAATGTGAAATGTCTTCTGAAAACTATTAATGGCCACATGTGTGTCCTGTCTGCAATATAGATTCTGAAAATGGAAAAAAAGTAATCGAAGTTTGTGTTAAAACAATTTTTACATAAAATAAATTTAACAGTACAACCTTCTCACTGCTGCATACAGAATAACAGCCATACACAAATGTACAGAGGCAAAAATTATATTTTTCAGTTTATTTGAAATAAGTAAAAAACAAATGTTCATATACATAAGGATTTGAAAACTGAAATAAGTTGCTTAGTGTTCACGTTATCCTCAAAAAGTGATACATAATCGCATACTTTCTTTCAATAACCTTTACAATTACCTGATAGCCTCTTATTTCAGAATAAGTGGAATAGGAAGGATGATAAGAGAAGAATGACTTGTGAGTTTACAACTGCAGTAACAACAGCTCACAGAAAGGATTCTACACCGTCCCTCAGATCTCTTCATAATTACTTTAAACGTGGTTTCTTATTTCTGTACAAATTTATGGATTTGTGCTAGTAGGCAAAAGAAGTGAAGGTCAGCACGTATCAGGATGGCAAAGTCCTGGAAAGCTTTCGACCTTTCTTCACTCTCCTCCACCAGTATCCAAATTTTTATTTCTGCAGTAGTGACAAAATGGTATCATACTCTGTGAAAATATTAACAAGAGCTAACCTAACTAACGTTTGAAGAAATGTAACAACAATGATAATCCAGTACTCTATAAGAATCCTTGGTGATACAGTGTCCATTACAGGATAAGCAGTGTCTTGAACGCTCTTCCTGCTTTGTTGGCTTATTTAAAAAGAGAGAGAGAAAGAGAGTATTCCAAGTTTACCATGTAAATCACTAGGGCTTTGGTTAACAGTAGCCAAAGTTCAATTGGCTTGACAGGAAAATGCCCACAAGCAGAATTTATTAAGGGTGGTTTGACAAAGGATGGGAATTTCTCATAATAGACATATACATGTGTAAATTAGGGTCATTCTGTACCTTAATTTCAAGCATGACTTCTTGGAAAAATAGTTCCTGTGTCTGGTATAGGCTGTCTAAAAAGACAATGAATAAAAGACTTTCTAGATTCAATCCTATTTTTAAGTTGTGATACTGATAATGCCAAGCATGTTTAAAAACAACTTCAGCCCCATTTTGGACAGGATGGCATACTTCATGAAAGCTATATCTGATAATTCAGAAATAAGAATATGTAAGAGAAAATTAGTTATGTTTGCAGTGAGTAGTAAATGAAATAGTGGTTAACTAATTACTCTTTTGAATTGCAAAATCTTCAAATGAAGTAGTTTAAACATTACAAAAAATCTGGGGTGTGTGAGGAAGGAAACACAATGCATTGAGTTGGTATGCACACAGAAGAATTTAAATTTCTTTTTTCCTGTTCCTTTTCAGCATCTCATTTAAATGGATTACATAATTTTAGTAATGGTGCTATAATCTGCCATTGACACAAAGGAGCCTTCTCTCTGAAGTTCTTTCCATGCTAGCTCTTTGTGGGCTACAGTTAATCACCAGCAGAATACAACTGAGTTGATAACATTTTTATAGTGCTTTTAAAGTTGCTATTATAGCTCACTTTAAATGGCACAGTTGAAAAGAGTCAGTTTTGAGCACTTTGGGGGGAAAAACCCCTCTCTTTTCTTTGTTATAATCTAATATTCCAGAAAGATGAATTATCCCTCTTCTGTGTTTGCTAATTAATGAGATGCAGTCTAAGACATTTTATAAATTCCACTGTCTGATTGTTATCCGTTATGCATCTTATGTGGTACATGCTTAGGCCCTGTTGTGGGTAATTCAAAAGTAGGTTCTTTTGTACTTTGGGTTTGTTAAATGCTTGCATGCAGGGTATGCATTTTTGATTGTATTGAGTAACCTAAGGGAATAAACTGTTATGAAACATTGGCTCAGGTTAGCATGCCATGCCATGATTTGAGCTAAACTTAATTTAGAATTCAAATCATGGTTTAAGATTCCAGACATGCAAGCTAACCAAGATTAAATTAGTAAGCAAGTTTCTTCTTTCATTCTACTTTTTCACTAGTTCCAATGCCTATGCCTTATCCCATTGATTGCAAAGTAATAATAGATGTGATGTTGCATTCTCATTGTCCAGGTACTTCTGGAGAAAGGCTGGTTGAAAATTTGTTGGCTCACATCTAAGCAGATCTCTGAGCAGAATTAAGCTTAGTGGGTTGCAAAACACATTCCTGCCTTTTCACATTTTAGTCTCTGGTGCTTTTCTTTCTTCCCTGACTTGGTATTTTTCATAAATTATTGCAACTGTACTCTGTACACTAGGCTTAAACCAGCCTTCCTCAAACTAGTACTGTCCAGATGTTTTGGATTTCAGTTCCAATTAGTCCTAACAAGCCAGTGGTCAAGCATACTGGTAATTGCAGTCCAAATCATCTGGAAGATATCAAGTTGGTCTAAAGCATCATAATGT
This sequence comes from Varanus komodoensis, assembly GCF_004798865.1. Lineage (NCBI taxonomy): Eukaryota > Metazoa > Chordata > Lepidosauria > Squamata > Varanidae > Varanus > Varanus komodoensis. The sequence continues at coordinate 2,319,290 of NW_025335641.1, forward strand.
AGCATAATTCGCTTTCCAGTGTTGCTGCTTCCTCAACTACCTTCCTTTCCTGTCTGTAGTACTACACAGCTGTAGCCATTCTACAGAAGCCAGCAAAGATCTTCTTAGAACTTGACCTGCGGATGATTCTTGTTTGTTGCATTGCTCAGCACAGCTACCTGCTGTTACTTTACATGCAATCTCCTATCCAGCTGAGACAAGGTGAAAACACAGTTTTGGATGTACCAATAACATGTACATTCAATTTTTGAAATGGCTTGATCCTTCTTTGATTTTTGGATAGTAAAGTGGCACAGTATGCTTGCCAGCTGGGGGCAAGAAGCCCCCAGGTGGCAGGAGCTGGCACTGTTGAACGTGCTTTGCAGCTTCCATGATTGGAAGCACATGGTCTGTAGAAAGCACAAGCTTTATCTCTTCTTGAACCTCAGCTTGCATAGTTGATGATGATGGTTAACATAGGGTGACTTTGATTGCTTTATCTGCCATGTCTGTGGATTCATTGTTCAGAGTCCTGAGCAAATAAGCACTGAATTGGAAACTAAGGGCCATTCCACATGATTTGTACCATATAGATGAGGATAGCCTTAATCCTTTTTTCCTCATTAAGTCCGAGTCCTGATTTGGATGGGGCTGTGGCACTTCAGTAGATGTTCTTCAACTTCTTTCCAATTTAACCCCTCAAATCCTCCCAAGTTAAAAGAAGAGAGGAAATCTCCTTATACTCCAACATGGAAATCAACACATTTCAGATAAGGTATTCCTAGATTGCTACTGCAAAGGAAAAAGCTTGCTGTAAGGTGCAGCACTGGACACCAAGTAGTAGTTACAAGCTACTCTTCAACTCAAACATGGCTTTAGAAGAGGCTGTAATCATAATTGTGCATCCTCAGAAGACTTTCACTGGAAAGCAAACTTCAGGTATTGAATGATAATTAAAAAGTGGAGAATAAATCTTTGAAGTAATACTTTAGCTCTGCTGCTATGAGTTCAAAGAGTAAGGCAATTGATCATTGTCCAGTTGAAGCAGCTTGAGAATGGTTTCAGCAGTCCAGACAGTGATAGAGTGATAGGTAAGTTCTCTGTTGTGGTTTCTGTGCATCTCACATATGGACCCTGTGCACATGTGTGGAGCTCATTTGGGAAGATTCCAAAGCTGATTAATTATTATTCAGTGAGAGCCCAACCCTTAGCTATGCCTGGCATGAGGGGAGAGACTCCCAGCAAGAACTCATTTCCTCTTCAACCGTTGTCATGTGCATATTGGGAAGTTCTTCCAGTGCCACTTACTGATACAAACCATTGTTTGTTCCTCTTCAGCCTTCTAGATCATTGTCTTTAGCTTTTTTTCTTCCTTTGTGTTTTTTCTTCTGTCTCTCCTGCCCAAAAAGGCAAATACATTACTTTCTGGCTATTTTTCTTGCCTTTTGATTGGTGTTTTGGCTACCCTTTTTTTCCTGCTCAAGAAAATGGCCATGAAGCCTCCATTCCAGCTGTGTGGACTGTGGCTACAAGCTACCACCTGCAGATGGGCACTCCCTGTATTTTTTTCCTGCCTTGGAGAGACCCATGTTTACTTCTCCTTCCACTGCCAGGCCTTTACAAAGCAGGTGAGGAAACACTGGGCAAGACCACCTTAAAGAGGAACTATTGAGCTGCGCTCCCCCCCCCCCTCCATGCAGGCAATTCTCCTCAGTCATCCACAGAGCCTTCATCTGCTCTTCCAGAGAAACACTCCAACATAGGTTCTCTTGCAAACTGACCCAATTATTCAAGCACAGCTTCTGTGATAAGACAGGGACAATGGAAAGATGGTGACCCAGAACTCTCTTCCATCCCATATTCAGTTATCACATCACAGTTGCACAGCATTTGCCAAGTCAGCTGAGTCAGGCCCTGAGTCCTATGCCTTGACATTGCAACTGACTTCCACAGACAGACAGTCAAATTCCCTACACTCCATATAAGTTGCCCTATGATTTGCCTCGCGCCTCAGAGGACATTGGCCTTTTCTCCGCACTAGTCTTCCGCATGGCCCATGGGCTTAGACTCAACCCACACCAGGATCCCGGCAGGCCAAAAGATCTAATCTTTGCAATTACTTGTGCTCAGACTACTGCAGCAGTCACCATATCGATCCTGCCTACCCTGCTCGATGCGGTATATTAGAAGTGGAAGTCTCCTGTATCAGTAATTCCCCCTCATATACTTGAAAGAATGTACAGGGTACAAGAAAAAGAGGTGGAACTCCTTTTTCAGCACCCACACCCAAATTCGGTCATTGTTGAATCCTCTCAAGGTCCTTCCAGGAGGGAACAGTTTACCCTGGCCAGTAGAGAAGGCAGACCCCCTTGATGCAGATAACTGCTGATTCTATTCCTCTGCTGCATTATCCATCAAAATGGCCAATTACCTAGCCATTATGGTTGGGTACCCCCTAATTCATTGGGAAAGGGTGGCTTCACTATGCTCATCTCTCCCTAAGGACCTTCAGGACCTAGTTAATGAAATCAAGACTGAGACTACTCACCTTGCATGTCATGAGATCCACACCGCTTGAAACCAGGCAGAATGTGAACTCAGGAACATGGCAGGGGCTTTGGTCTTTGCCGCTTTGCATGGCTCTGTGCCTCCAGCCTCTCCATAGAGGCAAAGGCCAGGATCGAAGGCATGCCCTTCAACAGTGCTGGTCTGTTCCACAATGGGACTGATGATCATATGAACTCGGTCCAAAAAGCAAGAAACACTGACCAGTGAATGGGACTCAAACCCCTCCCACGAGACCATATACCTCGCTTAAGTGGCAGCAGTTTCCATTCATCTAGTGGTCTTGCCTCCACATGACTGCCACGTCCCAGCCCTGACCTACCTCCCAAGGCTGGCGTTCTGACCCCATAGCACATCCTTCCCAAACACACAGACATCAGGAAGAATCAAGGAGACACCTGAGACTCCTCCAGCCTGTTTACTGCTCTAAGCCTAAGTTCAATCACCATCTCCAGCCCTTTTTTCCCACTCTTCGGCTGCCATCACCCAAGATGGGTTCTTTCCATCGTATGCCATGGATACTGTATTGAGTTTGAAAATCTCCCTCCACTCAATGCCACTGAAAGGACCACATTTTCTGGGACCCTCTTCAAGAAATCTCCCATTTCTAAAAGGGAGCAGTAGAGAGGATTCACTCTGGAACTCCTGGCTTCTGCTCCAGATACTTTATGGTCTCAAAGAAAGATAGCCGCCTCCGAACTATCCTCGATCTTAGGTGGGTAAACGATTATATCAAACTCAAATGTTTTAGGATGGTCTTACTTCAGTCCATCCTTCCACAATTATGTAAACAGGTCTGATTCACCTCTGTGGACCTTAAAGACACACATACTTCCACACTGATATTGAGGAGCCATACAGGCATTTTCTCTGCTTTCAAGTTGGAGATAAACCTTTTCAGTTTACCATTTTTCCTTTTGGACTTCTTGTTAACACCACCAAGGGTATTTACCAAGTGCATGGTTGTCATCTATGCACATCTTTGCCTCAAAGGGGATCCACATATATCCCTATTTAGAAGACTGGCTTATCATTGCTCCATTCTGGAGGGCCTCCCTACTAGCCACTGAGTCCACATGTATTCTACTTACCAAACTCAGTCTGTACATGAGCTATTCTATATCCTATCTTTCTCCCACAGGTTGCCTACGCATAACTGTCATTCATCAAGTGGTCATCTGTGCATTCACACACAACCAACCTGCCATCCCCACTGTGTCTCTTGATACATACCCCTTACTCTTACAGGTATCATGCTTGATGGTGGTCTCAGTTTTGAACCAAGCTCTTGGTGGGAGTTCCTCTCCCCATGCCAGGCATGGCTAGGGGTTGGGCTCCCGCTGAATAATACTCAGTTTTGGAATCTTCTGGAATGAAGTCCATGCATACATGTGGAGCCCATATGTGTGAATGCACAAATGTTTCTCCTCTGTTTTTGCCTCTGCATTAACAACGGTTAGTCCTATAAATAACACACGAGTAATGAAAATGAAGGTGCCTCATAACTGACACCCTTGAACTGTAGTGCTCTGAGGGAGCTAGGAATGTTGCTATGCTGGTTGTTACGCACTACGCCATCTTACTTTGTGTGCAGCACATTTTACTTTCTAAGGGCCATAAACTTGTGATCAGGAAATAGTAGAGATGTTCTTGTAATTCAAATATCAGACCTAGTTTGTTGGGAAATACTGGATGATTCTCTAATGATGTGAGCAGGGTACCTACGGAGTCCACATCATTCTATTGTTACATTGTATGTTACCCACAAAGCTATAGAAAGACAAATACTTGCATCATGTTCCTCTTGTTAATGAGACTTAAGGTTTTTATATGGAAAAGGTAATGCATATCCCTTCATTACAGACATAGCTTCTGCCAGCAGTTGCTGTTTGTTTTTCTTAATGATGTGTGTTTGGAATCAACAATCTCTAAAAATTGTATGTATTTGCATTTAAAATTGTAAATATAGAACACCTTTAATGTTAGAGACAGCTTAATTACCACAGAACACATGGTAGCAATCTGATTATAATTTATGTAGTTTGTAAAGATAGCTGACAAATTAAAAAAGGTAAAAACCATGAATGTGGAAACATGTGATTTGATCCCAGTGAAGGGAATCTGTATTCAGCATTGGTATCCAACATTTTAGTTACACATTGTAGAGACTAACACAGTATGAGGTGATTTTGAAACTGTAAAATATGGACTTGGTGATACACATTTAAGTACAGGTGCATGAGCTGGTAAGGTATTATCTGATGAAAATAAAATCAGTATATGAGTTCGAATTTGAAATGCAAACATGATGTTTCATTTTGATGTGCTGTTTGGAAAAATCTAAGCAGAAAGGCGTATTCTGATCCTCGTGCTTTGACTGCCACTCCAGAGAACAGACCTTTTACACTTGCTGTGTGGCCAGCGCGTGCTTCACCCTGGTTTTGTAATGCCTGTGACTGAAGAATGGTCTTGCTGCCAGTGTTCTGGGATGGAAACTTCCTCATGAAAAAAATCAGAATGAAAACTGTTCCAGATAGTTTTTCAGTATTTAACTTTTCTGCAGAAAAAAATCCCACTTCAGAAGTTTGTTGGAAACCACAAATGGATGCTAATTGCTTCAAAACTAATTGATGTCCTCCAGTGTGGTGTGGTGATTAGACTGTTGCCCTGGGGACCTGGGAGATCCAGGTTCTGGTCCCCACTCAGCCGTGAAGCTCACTGGTTGACTTGGGCCACACGGATGCTGTTGTGAAAATAAAATGGAGCTGTATTTCCTAGCAAGTAAAAATATGGTGGAATATAACAGTTGTCAGCATATTTTCCGGATTGTAGAAAATAATTAAGTGGACTATGATATACAGAAGCTTCTGCTGCAATAAATTCATTAGTATCACAAGACTCTTTGGGTGTTCCCAGATGATGCTTTTATTGTGCTGTCTTCTCCCTGCCTTGATCATGTAGTTTTACAGGGGCTCTGGACATCAGAGCCTACTTTTTGTATAGCTTTCCTGTGTTTTACTGCCACTTTCGCATTTTTTCCTTACCACAAAAGATCCATTAAAGAAGGAAATAGCTATGCAAAATATCTACACAGTGCCTTTTCTATTGCAGTGGTAGCTGTTAGCTGTTCCTCTGGAAGCAACATGGGGGTGTGTTGTTTGTTCTCTCTCTAAAAGAATTATGAAAGCTCTGTTACTGAAGTTCGCTTGCTTGCTTGTTTTTAAACTACATATATATTCTGAAGCAATATTCTTTCATAAATAAGTGGGTGCTGTAGATAACAATGCACTGTTGATTGTTTATGCTTTGTTACTAAAACTGAAAGTATGTTGTATACAGAAAACCAGCATACAATCTGACAGCACTGTCCTGTGCATACATTCTCAGAAGCAAGTCTCCTGGGCTTAAGTGGGGGTCTCTTCTAGCTGAGTGTACGTAGGATTGTAGCCCAAGTGGTATGCAGCCTGAGCTCTGCGGCAGGCATTATGTGCAAACAGGGAATTCCAGCACATTTAGAAGGTGCAGGGGAACAGTTATTGGCCCACTACCAATACCCTATTCCTGCCTTTTCTCATCTGAAGGGAGTTTCTACCTGTCATTACTTGCTTAATGTAGGCTCCTCTGTATGATTGGATCATATAGCACCTTCATCTGAAAGTACATAGATAGCCCCCAATCTCCTGCCATTCGGACCTCCCTGCTTAATATGGGATGGGTGTGGCAATAGTAGGCAGAAACAGTAGTTAAATTTATGATCATGTTACTCATTTCCCTGCCTTCTTTCAGATACAGCAGATTTATATGAAATAAGCGTGTGGGTGAGTGTGTGCACATGTGTTCAAATGTTTCTTATTTAAATAATAATAATAAAGCTACACATTCCTGCTTTTCTTGGCACTAATATTTGGCATATCTTGGCACCTATTATTTTTATGTACCGGCTATACATGCTGTGGGTAGGGTCAATAGTTTAGACAGAAATGTTTACAAAGAACTTAGAAAAGGTTTACGTCACAGCCAGTTACATGAACTCCTATACATCTAGGCTTTTAGGTATGAAAAAGAGCAGATATCATTTTCAAAGTTCAAAGATAATTGCTCTGGTTCTTCCTATTTCAAGTAATTTGTGGTTTCTACTTAAGTTGATCTGAGCAACTGAAAAAAGAGGAAATAATAAAGTGCCAAGTGATATGTCATCACCATTAAGCTTAAGTAACAGGTATAAGTGAAATTAAATGTAACTTTTCCAGCATGGTTAATTTTTGTTTTTGTTTTGTTTTTAAATCAGGGCATATGTTGTCTTTTTATGCAGATAGCTGTTATTTTACTTTAGGTTTTTAACATTATCAGTTACAGGTTTCCAACTTTATAGTAAAAAATAAGAAAGCAAAGACAGGTCCAGAAAGAAAACACTCCATTTTTGTAGACTGTTGAAAAGTGAGCTCTCAAATTATTCCGACTTACATGCTGAAGTCAGGATGTTAGCATGTAAGAGGACTGCAGCAGAGGCATCATCTTTCATTTTCTTTTCCTTTTCTCCTCTTCTGCATTTCCACACTTGTGCCTGCATTTTCTAAAGGTCGTGTCTGTTGGGGATGGCCTTGTAAACCAACACTAGTAATAATGTAATAAAATGCAACTGATTCCATGCAGTAAGAGCCAAAGATGGTGCTTTGATTATAATTTGATCTAAAACAAAGTAGTAATAATTTTTACCCTCCCTTGCAATAAATCTTTAACAGTTTCACACAGAAGAATTTCCTCTACTCCATCAAAATCCTTTCTTGTGTAGAGGTATCTTCAATTTCTTCATATAATGTTGAAATATATATAGGCGATACAAGTTACTTAGTATTACAGACCATGTGCAGATATGCAAATATGTGTGGTGTGAACATTCCATTAATCATAACTTTAAAATCTGGATATATTAATAAATCCCCCAAACTGGCGAATCAGTAACCAATGCTGACCTCTTTGTTGCAAAAAATGGATGACTTTCGGTGATGAATGGCATGTATTTTTGATTTAGTCAAAGGGCAGTGTTGTTCATAATTAATATCAAACTGCCAGTGTTGAGAAACTTCAGTGCTTTTGGATTAATCAAGGGATAGAAAGCCTAAAAGGACCTGCAGGTGGCAGCTTTGTGCCGCCCAGGATTTTCGGCCGTTCTGATCAATCATCCTGGACAGTCCTGAGAGTTTCTGTAATAGGGCAGGATAGAAAAGCTATTAATTAATTAATTAATTAATTAAATCGGAACCTCTCATTGACTCAGGTGTTCACCCTTTCTACCTGGAGCCTTCCAGATGTGTTGGACTGCAACTCCAATTAATCTCAGCTAGCTCAGTTTCTGTTGGGCAGGAGAGACCCAAGTTCTCGTCCAACACATCTAACAGGCATCAACTTGGAGAAACTGCTTCAGTGCAGAGTTTTCATTTCTGCAAAAGAAATCTCTGAACCCGTGAGGTGTGGAATTAGTGTAGTTCAAGGAAGGAAAAATGCACCATACAGATGGAGATTTGTAAGGAAATGGCTGTATATATCCACTCGGTATCCAAACTCTCTGAAACTTAAGTTTATCATTTGTATAAATCTTTACTTTCAGGAAAGATAGATTTTTTTTCCTAAAGAAAAATACCTTGCTATTATTTTAAATTTGAAAAAGAGTAATTTGGGGTTCTGACCTATATTTATGAGTGTGTATTTCATTTGATTTTCAGTTCTGAGAAATGACTTGTCCAAACTTTAATATGTATCTGGGAGCTTATGATAATTCCCAGTAGCACACAGTGACTTTTACTGTAGCTCCACAAAGCAGCTGGCATAACATGTAGAATAAAACGAAGCTTTAACAAGAAAGAATGTAACGTGTCATGCTAGTTTTTATCCTGACATTTCTGGGCAGCCAGATTTTAATTATTTGACCAAAGTAGTGATGCTGCTCAGTTTGGAAACAGAAGAGAAGCAGCAGCAGTAGTATCTGGGTGATAGATGTAGATGTCAGAATGCCAGAAAAGGTTCCATGTGTTTGATTAAAGGTGCTACTCTGTGTTAAAGCCAGATTACACAGGCGTCTTAAATATATTGATTTTGTCAGCTTTGTTTTTAATGTGCTGTTCAACCACAGGGTGGAAGAGTCACTCATATGCATCTGCAACATTAAAGGGGAAAGAAAACTGAGGAATGTCATTGAGCTCACCACCAGTGTGAAGGCTATCCTTGTATTGATCAGGAAAGTGGGCTTGTGAAACAGGGATCTGAGTTGACTTGGTGATTACTTTTAAGTTCTCTCTCTCTCTCTCTCTTTTTTTTTTTTTAAACATGCTTCACCATCTCAGGGCATTTTATCAAAGCATATGCTTGAGAGACACGCAGCTGTCAAGCATTATTCCAGATAAACAGGGCTCTAGTTGCAGCATATTGGAAAAACTGTCCAGAAATCAGATACTGCTTTCTATTCCTGCATGCGTTTGCCTTTATTTAGTTATCCCAACACAAAGGGAGTTTGGAACAGGAAGTATCATACTTGGCAAGTTTCTCACTGATTCAAATTCAAAAATTGTCTACCTGCTTGTTATGACCCAGGGCACACTGTTGTTCCTTCTGCTTTCTTCCATCCCCATCCCTTTCCAGTTCTGCTATAATAAGAAACAATTAAAGGATGTAGATGACAATGAGTCCTATTTAGATACTATTTTTTGTATTCCTTTTTGAAGTTGATAGCAGCAGGAGGAGGCAGTGTCCTATCCTAAACAGGCCAATAATACCAGGATTATGATAAGAAAAGTCTGCATCAGTACTTTTAAACAAGATGATCTGTTAAGCCTCTTTATTAATTTGTCATGCTCAAGTGAGTACATTTTTTAGATTTGGATGGGACAGAGTGGGAGAAACCCTTCATTACTGAAAGTGAGTAAGTACAGGTGTGAAGCACTTAAAATGACAGCAAGCATCTTCTTATAGATCCAGACCCTGGTATGTAGTGACAGATTTCAGAATAATGATTAGAACAAATTCCTTTTAGGACCATTTTGTGTAATCCCTCTTGAATTCGGAGCCATTATCTGGTGCTAATGGGGTTGCTTCCATAATCCTTACTATGCAGTAACAATTCAGTATCAGAAGCCAGATTTCTTATCCACCTCTTCCTATTTCCCAGAAACTGGGAAGCTGGCTCAGATTACAGCTGCTTTTCTGTAGTACTGCTGTGGCTGAGCTGATAAAGAAAGAAGTCTCCTCTCCTCTCGCTAGTGCTGGAACACTTGGACTGCATCCTGTGCACCATTGAGAAGCTGTGATATGCGGGTTGAAACATTTCTCAAGCAGAACATTTTGCAATACTTCGTTTTTCTGTGAACAAATTTCAGTTTTATAAGTCAATTAGTAAAAATGAATATAGGCCAATTGCAAATACAGTACCATGTAAGCCTAGGATTTTCCAAGTTGTAATGATGTTTTTCATCTTGAATATTCCTACCAAGTTTGCAAGCAGATTTATATATGCTCCTGAAATACATATCTCAATATTGAAGTAGAATTAATAGAAATGGTGAAACTGAAGGTCTCAACCTTAGTGGAAGGGACATGAATTATGCTGAAATAAATGAGTGGTTGGTTGTCAGCATATTAAGCCTTGTTCTTCAGGTTGCTAAATTTAATTAGTATTTCAGTAGTTCTTCTTTGTGGTCTTGGTGCTTCACACGTATGGGCTCTGCACTCATGCATGGAACTTTTTCCAGAAAATTCCAGAACTATTTAAAGTCCATCACCCCCTGCCAGTGTCCATAGCTGTGGGACTGGGGCAAGGCTCCTTTCCACTGATTCCAAGTGTGGCATGTTCAGTTGAACCTGACAGTTTTGATCCCACTCCCCAGTGGCAAACTGGGACCCTTCAGTCTTGATGTCCAAACTGCCACACTGGTGGGATTGCAGCGTGGAATTCTACAAGGAACGCTCGGTATCCTTTGATTCCAGCTACTAGGATTTCCCTTGCTGAAGTCCTACCTATTTCGATAGGCTTTCAACTTGAGTTGAGACCCTCGTACCTGAGCTGATGTTGTTGACTCTCAGAGCTGTGAGAGAAGCCAGTGCTCCTTGTGCTCCCTGCCACCTCAGCCTGAGTGCCACGTGTCAAATTGCCAAAGCCACACTAACCTGCATTCAGGCTGCACCCAGCGACACTGACACTGAAACCTGTGCTTTCAGTTCTGAACCTTCCTCCTGAGACCATCACTCTGATCTATTGCCTGATCCAACACTTTTCCCACGTGACATTACCCCAGCATCTAAGGACGTGGTGTAGTTTCCTGAAGACCTCAAATTGTACTTGAAAACAACCTGAAGCCAACCACTAGACTCTCATACCACACAAAGTGGGAAGCCTTCTCCCGCTTTGCCATGCAGCACGAGTTTGAACCCACAGACTCCTCTGCCCAACACCTGGTTCCTGAATGACCTTTTCAGATGGGAACTCAAAATGGTATCAATCTGAGAATATGCAGTGGCCATTTCCACTTTCTGCTCCCCTGTTCAGGGCCGCTCTACCTTCTCACAGCCACTCATCCAGTCATTTCTTTAAAGGTCTCGGTACCATCAGCCCACCAACCTGGCCACCTCCACCTGCCTGGAGCCTGCAGGCAGTCCTCTGCAGTCTTACTAAGGAGCCATTTGAGCCACTAGCCACCACAGACTTGCATCTTCTCTCATGGAAGGCCACCACCTTGGCAGCCATAACATCAACTTGAACCTAACTGCCTCCAATCTTATTTTTCATAGGAACAAAGTAGTGCTCTAACCCAAGCCATTACCAGAGATGGTCTCCTCCTCCCATCTCTGTGAGGATATAGCACTACCAGCCTTTTTCACATTGTTGTCAAACCCTGTTGAGTCCACTCTCCATTCCCTTGACATCCTCAAAGCCGTGGCCTTTTTACAAGTCCAGAAAGAGCCCATCCATTGATGACAATGACTCTTGGTTGCCTGTGGTGGTGTGAACCAAGGGTCACCCATTTCCTCACAGAGACTGGCTAAATGGGTCATGAATATGATCCTTTTAGTCTTCAGACTTTCTGGACTGGAACTGTCTGCCCAATTCGTGCCCACTCCATGAGGTGTACAGTCACCTCTACAACCCTCTGTGCTGCAGGAGCCTTACCAAACCTCTGTAGAGCTCTGATGTGATTGAACCCATCAGAGTATGCTACTCTGTCTGAATTTTCAGGCCAAAGCAGACTATATCTTCAGCAGGGCAATCCTGTCTTCAATCATCCATTAGTGACACCACCCACATCCAGGAGGTAAGCTTGTCAGTCACTCATATGTGTGATGTACAGAGTCCATGAAGAAAAAAGATAGGTTGCTTACCTGCAACTGTCATTCTTTGAGTGGTCACCTGTGTATTCATAGAACCCCACCCACCATCCTCACTGTTGTTGCCTTGTTACAACCCAAAGTCCTTGAGTAAACCTGCCCTCTTCAGGCAGAAGGACTTAATGACAGTCTTATTAATTCAGAAGTGAGGACCAGGTGCGGGTGTCTTCTCATATGTGGGGCATGCCCATGGGAAGTGCCCCCACTCAATACTAATTAATTAGTATTGGTATCTTCACAGATGAGCACTCAAAGAATGACAATTACAGGTAAGCAACTTGCCATTTTCAGCATCTTTTTTCCCCTTAAATTTTAACAAGGTAGGGGACATACAAAAATTCATAGAATTGTGGATCATAGAATAGTATAGTTGGAAGCAGCCAGAAGGCCATTGGGTCCAACATGCTGGTCACAGTGTTACACCATCCCATTCAAATGGCTGTCCAGATGCTTTTAAAATGTCTCCAATTAGGGTGAACCCACAGTTTCTCCAGGTAAGAGGTTCATTTGTTGTACTGCTCTGACAGTGAGGAAATTATTCCTGGTGTCTAGTCTAGATCTGGTTTCTTTTAACTTAAAGTTGGTTGTTCTGTGTCTCGGAATGAACAAGAAGAGATCTTGTCCTTCCTCTTTGTGACAGCATTTCAGGTACTTGTATTTAGAAGCATTCCAGCAAACACATCTGTGTAATTCAACATTTAAATCATAGTGAGTCAGCGTCAGGCTTTTTCCCTTAAATACTTCAATGTGCTGAGACAAATCTAACATCCATCCATCCATCTATCCATCCATCATCTATTTTACTAAATACAAGTAAAATGAATGCATGGAACTTTCTTTCCAATTATTATTAGCGTTATTACTGCATTGCCTTTAAATTCCACCTTATTTATTTAAACTAAGCATTTTAACTTTGACTGGAGATGCTTTGACTGATAGTTTCCATACTCTTGAGCCAACATAGCCAGTGATGAACAATCATGGGAGTTGCAGGCAAAAAGAGATGATGGGCCATGAGCTTCCCATTCCTTATCTAGCACATCAGAACATTTTACAATGCAAACTGAAAAAAATTCCTATGCAAATTAGCCTATTTTAATTTTTTAAATTCAGCATTTCCCAGAAAATGTACATCATTGCCAAGAAGCAGAGCATAGGATTGAACTGAGGAAGATTATCACTTTGAATGTGTTTTTGGCAGCAAGTGTATTTCCAGCATTTTTGTTTCACTGCAAATGGTTTGGATGGCTGACAGTTAGCATGAAATTCCTTGTCCACTTTAAACAAATTCCCACTCAGCCCTCTTTCAAGCAAGTCTTGTAGCTAATTCATGTTGTTCAAGTTCAAAAACCAAGCAAGAGTTTCTGAAAGCATTCAGACTTCTTTCTCTTGTGTGCCAAGTTTTCTGTTTTCACACTGAATGGGAAATATCTGCAAAGGGAAAGTATGACTTCAGCACCTTCAAGCCTCTGGATTGGGCTGAACCTTGGAACCAGTTGTGCAGTATAAGTTTAGAGTGAAGGTATGAGGAAATTAAAGTTAATGAAAGTATTGTTGCTCACTAGGTGTAATTCAGAATTGTAGCTATTAAACCTGGACCCCTAGGGATGTAATGTCCCATAATGAAAGTAGCATCATCATATAGGAATAACATGCTTGCTAAAAATCATGTTGCATATTTGGTAGAATTTAAAATCTTTAAGCTAGAAGGGGTTTTTTTTTTTTTTGAAAAAATAACCAATGTGTGTCTAAGAACAGAGAAAACACTATGAACAGTCAACATTGTAGAGGTGTGCCTTTTATTTATAAACTTATTTGCCCATTAGCTAAGTTTGCACAGTGGTCCTTGTCAATATAGGCCTATTAGGTGTATTGTTCCTTATCAAATGTGCTTTTAATTTAAGTTTGTTGGTGATGTCTCTGCTGCCTCTCAGGCATTTGTGTTAGAAGACAACTACAAGATGGTTTAGATGTTCCACCCCATCCCTGGGCTTCAGCTAATAACTGTAACTTTCTAGAAGATGTTCCTCTTGGAATTTAATTCCTAGGTATACATTTTTTCCAGAATTCATTCCTGGGATTTATTTCCAACTCTTAAGTTTATGAAGGGTTACGCTTCTGATATTCAGCTGTCTTTGCTTTGCCATTTTTGGGCTTCAGACGATGATTTCCGTGTTTCAATGACTTTAAATAATTACCTTATTTTACCCTAATAAGTTAATAGCATTTACCTCTTTGCATGAGTGATAATTCCCTTCTGTGGTTAAAAAAAGGGGGAAAACAACAAAAAACAGAGGTGCTTATCACTGGGAAACTTCATTCTCAGTTTTATCTCTGGGAGTTTGAAAGAGTGCTGGGAACTGTGCAGCTCAATAGGATTTGATAGTTTTTGGCAAACCATGTTACCAGAAAGCATTATGAATTAACAATGGTGTGATGTGTTTTGCTTAGTGGGTCCTTGTGCATGGAACAAAATGGAGGATAAATCCACCATGATCAAAATGGTGTCATATCCTTGAGAAAGGTAGGTCAACAATGAAGTCTAAGAATAGTCTAGAAGGGAATATACAGGAGGTATTGCAGATCTTGACTCTTGTTCCAACATCCTGAACTGCCATAATTTTGGGGTTAATAAATGGAGAATTTCAAAATGGTTGGCATAATAGCTGTTGTGAGAAAGATGTAGTATCGTCATCTTGTGGAACATACACACATCCTTCTGAACCATGAACAGCCACTTTCCCATGGCCTGTATTGGGTGGACTCCATCTGTACTTGGACCCATATAAAGAAAACCTGGTTTAGCTACTGTCATTTCTGCTCAGTCATATCAAGTAGTACTTAGCTAGCTATTTATTTTTCTGGCTCAAGAATTGTGCGCACCAGTTTTTCCACCTTGGTCAAAGTACATTTGTGTTTCCGTTATCAAGTACTTGCCTTTCAAATGCAGGAGCTAAGAATACAATAAAAGATGATATCAATTCAGGAAAAGAACCTGCAATTTGTTAAGTTTTTAGATCTTAAACCTGATAATACTATAATCCTGATAGTAGTGGTCTGTATATTGCCAAGTCTCAAAAGCTGGCCTTATGGCTTGTTCCAAATGGCATCGCTCGGCAGGAGTAGTCAGCACAGGCTCCGCTGATCTTGGGTGAAGGCACCCAGTAGGCCTATGCTGAACATTGTGGGATCCATTATGAATAGAGTCTGTGAATATGGTTGTTGTAGGATAGGTTCAGTAGTACGAAAGTCCTTCAGGTAATAAAATGGTCTTAAAGTCAAAAGTATATTTCTTGAGTTTTGTAGAGGTTAGGATCACAAAAACAGTGATACAACCTGGATGTGGTTGCAGGCTAGGAGGAAAATCAGTTTATTGGCTGAGATACATGATAACAAAACAGTTGAGATAATCATAAAAAGACAATACTAAAATACTGCAGAGTCACTGCATAATCTAAGAGGCTTTATGGCATATTCACAGTGACCATAATGTATCTGTAGTGCAATCTTGTCATCTGTGTTGATGTGAACTAAGTTGTTCATGCAGAGCAGATCTAATTTAGTGTAGATCACTGTGTTACAGAATCCTTCTTCTGAGTTAAGGGATGAGGAGCATCGGATACTGAATGTAGTGGGAGATGTTGTTCAGAGGTTGTGAGTAGCCCTGAAGCATCTGCAGGGGAGGTCAAGGGTCAGATAAATGGGTTATTTTGGGAGGTTGGATGGATGCCAGATACCTCCTCCTCCAAAATGCCATCACTAGCCAGTTAAAAATGGCAATGTAGTAAAGATCCAGAGTAAGAGGAGTGAAATCTCTGCCACTCATCCTGCTCTGCACTGGATGAGTGTGAACTTCTGACTGTGGGAACTTACGTTCTTCTTTATAGGATTGCAGTCTAAATCAATTTTGTGCTGGGAAGGGGCTATGGCATGGGCAGAACTAGCCAGGTAAGTCTTCTCTACCTGCTCTGTCACCTCATGATTGCACATTTACCAGGGCTGCAGTCCTATGCAGATGCAGAGAGAAGAAATGCCTGTAACTCTTAGCATGCCCCAGCCAGCGATGCTTTCAGGTTCACTTGTGACTTGGTTTAAAGCATCTCTGAGAAAGGAATTTTCTTGCTGCAAACAAGCAGGCAGGGTTTTAGGACCATTCTCCAACTCTTCCTATAGAGTTTGAATCTGAAAATCAATACAAGAAAATTTCAGAACAGCACCCAGCTGCTATTTGGTACCTGACATAACAGCTCAGGGCTTTGTGTAGAAAACCTTTTACTATCATTTCTTTTCCTTGTACACTAATCTTTCTTTAACTGACACTACAAGGATATAGACCAAATCAGATGCAGTCTAGGAAACTGAGAAGCAGTGCAGTTGAATTAGTCTCATCTCAGTTTTTTTTACCAAGTGATTTTTTGGACACACTTCAAGGATGGTCCCATGTATAGCAATCCAAGCAGGAGGTTACCCCTGAACAGGTAATTATAGCCAGGCTGTCACTGTGATGGTAGGACCATGGCTGATACAGCACTAACATTGAAAAGAAGTACTTTGAGCTGCTGATTTGGGCTTCAAGTGAGAGAACTGTGTCTACAGGCACCCTCAGATTATAATATTGCTCCTATTGGGAGAGTACAACACCTTCTAGAGCAAGTTGAACACTACTTAAGGTGCAATGCTGTTCATGCCTAGACAGGAAAAAAGTCCTACAAATCCCAATATGCCCCAGTAGCATTGCTAGCTGGGGGTTCTGGCAGTTGTCAGACTTTTTCCTGCCTAAACATGCATAGGATTGCACCCTTAACCAGTTTATTTTAGTACGCTCTTCCACTGCTGCTTCTACTCTGGTTCTGTGGAGTTACTCTGGTATTTCATGTTTTGGTTCAGGTTTTTTCTAGGTGTTACTTTATACTTTTGTGTGTTTGTTTCAATGTTTGCACTGTACATTTCAAATATACTGTTCATGTCCAGATTACTTGTTACTGGGTGGTTTAAAAGCACAGCAAATAAACAGGCAAGGTAGTTTCTACCAGAATCTCTTGTCTTCTCTGGATTGAGTCTCAGTTTATTGGTCTTGATCTAGCATGTTACTGAGGGCCACTTAAGGCTCCAAGTTAGTTACTGCCTCACTTGCACTTGATGGTAAGCTGAATGTTCTCCCCCCCTGCCCCCTTTTACAGGCTATACTATTTTGTTATGTATACACCTGGAAAGAGATTGGCAAATTGAGAACAAAAAGTGTGTGTGTATGTGGGGGGAATAAAGGATTTCTTACCCTCCTCCCACTTCTAAGTAGCTGCTGGGAAAGAGGGAATAGTTTGAAAACAT
Organism: Varanus komodoensis; assembly: GCF_004798865.1. Lineage (NCBI taxonomy): Eukaryota > Metazoa > Chordata > Lepidosauria > Squamata > Varanidae > Varanus > Varanus komodoensis. The sequence continues at coordinate 2,336,534 of NW_025335641.1, forward strand.
CTTGTAATCATGAATTAGAATGAATTATGTCACATAGCTGTGGAGGCCATTTAGTATTTCAAAAACACAGCAGGGGACCTTTTTTAAAGACATAATTAAAAACAACAGAAGATATAGGCTGTTATGGATCTTAAGTTCCAGGCTTCCAGAATAATTTAAGTCTCTCTGAAATACCCCTTGCTGTTGTCATCTATTAGCATCTTGTGCGATATTTCCCTTCAGTCAGTGTTTTCACTTTAGGAAATGGGGCAAAAAGCCAATAGGTCATGGCTAGATTGGTCAGGACCCAGAGTGTTTCAGTTAAATGCATTTGGTTAATTTAGATGAAAAGACACTTTAAAGGGAACATTTGAATAACACATCATATCCACTGCTGTGAAATAATTTATCTTTAACAAGGAAAAGACATTGTCAATTTAGTTGATATACATATATTGGTGTAAATAATGGAACTGTCTGAAAAAGCTAAGGGTGTGAGTTCCTTACCCAAGGGAACTTTTATGCCAAATCTATTTGGTTTTGTGTTGGATGATTTAAATGTGCACTTGCATGTTTTCGTTACTTTGCATAATGGTTTGAAACAATCCTTTTGAATTTCAGCACAATCTCACTGCAGTTGTGTTTCCTCTTTGTCTCTTAAACTTGCTTGAAGAACAAGCACAGTGATACACATGTGGTGATGCACACAATCCATTTGGTTCAGTTGAAAAGGAGAATATGCAGGTGCAAGGAATTTTCTTTTGGAATTGACCTATCCATTGAAGTGAATAGGGGGACTTCATGTACAGAACCTTTATGTGAGCATCATGATATATTCAGGCCTTTGCATTGAAGTGAAACTGATTGAAGGAAACTTCTGCATACAGTATTCTAAAGGCTAAGACACATTTTACAGTATCTCTGTTTCGCTTACAACTGTGACTACTTCTTGAAAATGTTATTTGACTCAGTTTTAGATGGTAAAGGATTTTATTATAATAGATACAAGTTGATTTTCACTGAAAAATAGAACAGACACTTATACGACTTCTGATCTACCTATTGCAGTTTTGTCTACATGGACTATAAGTGGGAATCCAGGCAGGAGTCTTTCCTAGTCCAACTATTTGGGAATGAACCTAGGAATTTTGGCTTGTAAAACTATGTAATGTACCTGTGAGCAGTAGATCTGCTCCTTTAATGGTCTTTGAACTCACAGCCTTTGTGTTCATAGGAAGGTGCCCCTAGAGAAGCCAAGACTTCATAGGCATTTGCCTACTAATAAAATGTGTTTGCATTTGAATGAGTTTAACAACAGTTTATGAAAAATAGCTGTGGTATGAAATGAGAGCAATTTTGTATTGCAATTAAAGTGAAAATTTTAGCTAGTCTAATTAAAAGTTTTTGCTGAAATGTTTTCTGCGCACTCTCCATCTTTTGTCAATCTGTCTTTAATAAAACCATTTGTAAATAATACCACATGAACTATTTTACAAGTAGCCTGAAGTTAATATTTCAGCTGCAACTTTCTTTGTTTCTCCCTTGTTTTCTCTGGGTATTGATGAATTCTCTAAAATCAACTGACATGTTCCCCACTATGGCTAAGGGTCAGCAGTGCAGTGACACTAACCATTGGCATCTTTAAACAGGATATTGTCTAATACCGTTTACAGCTTCATTCCTTGTGCCATTACATAAATAGAGCATTCAGTATGTGCACCAGTGCCATCAAGCATGAATACCCTGGTGGACTGGGAATTAAATGCCAACTGAGGGTCAGAAGCAACAAAGGCTGAATAACACTAGCAAATGTATACATATTAGGTAAGGAACACTGCTCCTGATGCAGAAGAAATTGAATAAGCACCTTGCAACATCTAGATGGAGCATAAAGATTTCTTTTGTTTGCCTCATGAACTGCCATTAAGCCCTTGTTGTAAGCCGTCCTGAGGCTATGCAAAGGATGGGATACAAATGTTTAACTAAATAAATAAGCCTTGCAGAATATCCCATCACAGAATGAGTCAGACAATGGTTTATTTAAGTAAAAGGTAAATTTCATATTTCAGTTTTCTTACTGGTGCTGCTGTACTTCATATTTGTTTCTTTGACTGGAGGAACATGGATAGGGCAGCTTACAGAATAACATATCATTCAAATTGTAGAAGTCAAGAGATAATGTTGAATTTATAGGATATTTTTGACAATGATGGAAGTGCTACTGACTCCCTTGATTATTTTTGGTTTAAAATGTATTTTCTAAAGAGCATCTGCAACATTACATTGCCAAGAGTTCTTTTGCAATGCCATTAATGTAATTTAGTTTTTCTACTCCAATTCTTCAATACAAACTGTGTCTATGTATGAAATTATTTTTCCCTTGAAGCTCAGTCAAGTTTCAAACTTATGTGAAGTTGAGAGTTCAGTGATCGGTCTACATATAAGTGAAGCCATTCTATTCTTCTTGGTAATCATTTATTTAAGTTAGTTTAGACTGTGCTTCAGCATCCAGAACATGTAAAAACAACAAAGACCTAGTTTACACAAGAACTAAAGCTTAAAGAACCAGTGATGTATTTCAGTCTCACTTTACCTAATTACCTGGCTGGGCATGGCTTACTGTGTTGTCCAAACCCCGGTGGCACAAATTGTCAGAGAGGAAAGGAACCATGAAATAATCCAGCAACAGGCTGTGGTCATTTGAGGGTTGTTTTCTCCCAGACAAGCCAAGCAGTATGGTAAGCTGCATCTGGGTAGGTTATTAAGCAGATGTTCTACATTCTGCAGGTTAAACATTCCTCAGTTAAGTCATGGTGGTTGTGCAAAGTAGGCCAGTGCCCCTCCATTAGTATACAGTGTAAATTGTCGCAAAAGGAAAAGAGGTACGGGAAGGGAAGGGGGAAAAGAAAATTCAAGCACTACTTTATACAATGAAAAGGAATTTATAATATATTGAATAGACTCAGATGGGATGGGGGAAGCCAATGGTCTCCCAGAAGTTGTGATTGACCCCTTTTCCATCTCTTTGTCTGCCTGAGCCAGGTAGAATCAATACAGTCATTGAGGCTTGCTTCAAAGCAGAGCCAGACTCCAGCACCTAAGAAAGATGTGTTTGGTTGTCACTTAAAGCTAGTGATACCAAAGCAATATGTTGTGGAATCTTTCTTGATGGGTTGGTTACCCACCAGGCAGTGTGATTTATCGGAATGATAAATAAAATGTTGAGGCTTGATGGACAAACCAAAACTTTGATTTTATTTCTAGAACAGTCTGTCAGTTTTAATTTGAACCCCAATTTATGTTCTTCCTAGTCCTAATGCAGGCAGCATGTTGGTCTGTCTGTCTCCATCTTTAGAGAAGCTATCCCTTCCATTTATCTCATCTTCAAAACTGTGCCAGTTATAAAAACCCATGACAATCCTAAAATGGAAAGTAACGTGAGTCTTCCAGGAGGGATAAGACTTTGGTCCGTTAAATCAAACCTGAATACTAAGAGGATAGACCAGTTCAAGTTTTTCTATTTCCATTTGAATAAATTTATCTTACATAAAACTCTGCTTTAAGGTTATCAATTTAGATTGTAAAATCATCTTCTCAGCTAAAATGGCTTCTCTTAACAGACTGTATCCACACATGTTCCTCCAAAGAAGGTTTCCTTTTTTTTCTTTCAACTTTGATCAGTTTGAAAGAAGTCATGAACATAACATCTGCTTGTCTGGGGCCTTTGGCCAAACCAGTTAGCTAACAGAAAAAAGGAAAAACCCTGGATTAAAATAAATAGTGGATTAAAATACAATACAATACTGGATTAAAATAAATAGTGATCTGGACAAGTCTTGGATATCTGAGTTCCAACTATCCTAATTTCAAGATGTGATATGAGGAAAATGTCTTTGGGGAACATTCACAGTTAGCAGTAATTGAACATTCCTGGCAATTATTCATCCAAAGGAATAATTATCCCTTGATTTAGTTTTCTGAAGAAAGTCACCTATTAAATTTCACTCCTGTATGTTAACAAAGACTTTTTAATAAAATTTTTGTTGGCTTTTTTCACTTTGGTTGCTCATAAAAGAATTTCTAGAAGTAAGAAAAACAGTCTTAAAGCAATAGACAGAATAATTTCTTTTTATGCTCATGGACAAGACTTAGGACTTTTTTCTTTGGTGAAGGACAGAACTATCAGTTGTAGGGTGTTTATTAAAAAAATCTCTTTTATTTGGTCATACCATTTTTACAATTTTATATATCCCTTATGAATTGTTGAGGACATGTCCAGATTGAGGAGTTAACAAAACATAGGTTGGCCTTTGATCTGTGCACACTTTGAATTACTTTCAATAACAGGTTGATCTGTACATGACAAGTCTGCCTTTGCAGTTTATCCTTAGGGAAAATTGCCTTGAACATATCAAGGCTGCAGAAATCTCATGGTGCATGGAAAAAACTGTGGTTGGGTATATGTTGGACACAATTACAGAACAGTAGTCAGTAATACATTACCTGGAATTTATTGTTTATATATGTAGACAATTCCCAAATCTCTGATCTTGACAATAGGAACTATTTCCTACCTTTGCAAGCCGCTCAATCAACTGGTTCCAGCTGACAACTCTGTATCCAAAATGCATTCAATTAATGGCTTCACATAACTTATCTCTAATTTTCTGTGTATGATTTTTTTCAGACTGCTTCCATTTTGCTTCTTATACTTTCTACTGTATTAGCAAAATTAAACATTACATTATGGATTACCTTAGTTTTCTTCCAAAAGTTTATTGTAGTGTCATAATTGACATGTTTAATTTGTGCTTATGTAGCCCAATTTCTACTTAAGTATCCTGTAATCTCTACTTCATTATCTAACCAACATTTTTTTACTTTCCATTCTTAAACTATTATGCAGAAGATACATCACACAGCCCAGGGGAATAATCATGTCTTGCATCCATGTTGAGGATGTGTATGATGCTAACCTGGAGCCCAAAGAAGTACTCAGATAACCCTGTCTGAGCAAGTTAATATCTTTGTTCTATGCCTTAATGACCAAGCGTTAGGGGTGAGCTGGCAGCGCATAAAAATGGTAAAAGCACTTTTAGTTACTAGAAAACAAATTGGCATCTGCAGTTACAAATCAATTACACACAGTTACTTAAGAACTTAGATAGTTCATCTAGATTGGATAGTTGAGGATCCTTTGTTTTTCGATGTAACTAGTGTTTGTGTGTTCATAGCTGGGCTGAGTGAATACTTCCATAAAATATTTCAATGGATAGAAAGGGTAGATTCTCAGTTATTGTCTGTTATGTTTAGAATATGAACCAAATAATGCTCACTTTTCTTGAATGCATGTAAGAATTGCATGTATGTTCCAAACAGCTTTACACTCTCTTGTTGCTTGGCACTTCAGATGAAATTGAAATGATTGTGGCTATGGTTTCAGTTACCTCCAACTGTAGTGCTCCATCTGGTTATGCTAAGTTATACAACAAGTTTTTGTTGTAACTTATTGTTAGTGATACATATTTGGGTAACATGTTTAGCAATTTCATCTGCTTAAAAGCTTTGTATATTGCCTATTTTCAAGGTTTATCTAAAGTTTCCTTGGGCAATATATAGTATTCATTTAGGAATTTAAAATAGTATTACTGAAACTCCACCAAATCTTTCACAGATGGTTGAACAAGTGATTGTCCATTAGGCTTGTACAGGAGGTAGCACAACTGCAGAAATACAAAGGTAACTGTAGGTAGGTTCTCCCCTTTTGTATAGTTGGAATCGAATTTTCAGCAGTGTATCATTGATGGTACTGAAGCGACACCAACAGACACATGTTCCTTCCTTTGAAACATAATTTACTATGAAGAATTAAGAAAAGAAAGTGGTAAACTATTCAATTACCTGGTCTCAGAAAATAAAATCTTGTTTCTGAATTCCAGTGTATAACAATGTGTGGGCCATAATAATGTTTGATAAGATATTGGAACACATACCTTTCTCTATATGTACATAACATTATCAGTAGTTTTTAATAGATTAAATGGGACTGGTGTTAGCTTAAACTTTCCTTAATAACATAATATTTAAGCTGAGATACTGATGGTTCAACATGAGATTAGCTCCCAAATGTTTTCTCTGAAGGAGATTTGGGGGGTGGCAGTGAGGTGATGTGATGTGTCCCTTCATCAAATGCTCTGGTGCCAACTGTCATCCTTTTAGCATCAGGTTAAGATTTCCCAGTTCCCAGACATCTGATATCATATGGTGGACTTTTTAATGCTTTTAGTTTAATTTGCCTGTGGTTGCCCTTGATATTCTTGTTTTTCTTAATATATGGTGGTTGTGTTTTAATTAATAGTTGTTTCATTAAATTTTATTTTATTTTTGAAAAACACATCTAACAAAGTTTTGATAATGATGGATAATTTGTGCACAGGTATTGAGTAGCTGATTGATGTAGAGAGAAGGGCAATAGTGCAAGATGATCTGACAGTTAAGCTGTCACAGATCCTATAATGGCTGCACTAGAAATGTATGGCAGAGTTTAATCTGTTAATGATGTTCATATTTCACCGTTCTTCCAAGGAGCTCAGGTCTGTGGACTTTGTTCTCCACCTGTAGTTCTATCCTCACAACACCCAGTAGGGCTGTTAGACTAGCTGAGACAGCCACTGTATTTTTGCATAAGGTCAGCCAGTGAGCTTCATGACCAGATGAGGTTTATAACCAGAATCTACACATTACCTTGGTCCTTATATTATTCATTAGAAAGAGTGTGATGAGGCAAGCAGATCCTGCCATAAATACGTGTGCTCCCCTGCACTGATTTAGAAGTTAAGCATATCAAAACAGAAAGTAAGTCTAAGGGAGTTCATCCTAAGTAGGAAGAATCAAACAAACTGAAGCAACTTTTGGGGAAACCATGAGGAATAGAATACTTGCTTCCAAACAGAGAAATGATTCATATCCAGTTGTCCTGTAAAGGTTAGCCATCATGTACAGCAATAATAGTTAAAAGGACACAATAAAAACATTGTGCATGTATTTGTTCTAATACCAGTCACAAACAATGGTCTTTTCATGGCTATAGAAAAATCAAGAGTTTTATTCTGTTGATCTCATTAAAAATAATGCTAGCTATGACAGAATTAAAGTATTTTCTTATTTTTCTAAAGCATATTGCTTTTAAAGTTTGATGCTGTCTTCTAAAACTTGTATTATGTTTAACTGCTGATTTAGTATGCCTACAGAAGATTGACATTAACTTTACTGCTTACCCAATTATATTTTGTGGGTCTCACATTACAGACTCTACTGTTTCATAAAGCTGAATACACCCACAAATTCAAGGCCTGTCGGGCTAGCTATAATATTACAGCATGCTTTCTCACCTTCTTTACTACTGACCCTGAAGAAAGGCAATAAGCCATTCTATAAACTGATCTGATTTTCATCTTGGTGGAGTGTAAAACAATCAAGTGTAAATACTAACCAAAATGGAAGTTAAAGGAGTCAACCTGCAAGACAACATTAATTTACCTGATCCATTTCCTGAACCTCTCATCCTTGCAGTGTTCAGTATGCTTCTTTCTTTCATGCAAGCAGATCATTCTGATATATTAAGAATTTTCTGAAAAGGTAATGTGTTGCATACTTTCAGGAAGATTGTCTGAATTCTCAAATTAGGTTCAGTTTGGGACTGCCTTAGGTAATATCCAGTTTTGAAATGTCCACTGAAATGAATGATGTGTGGAAAAAATAGAAAATAAGAGGTGGTGCAAACAAGCAGTAAGGGAGGTGACTGGAATGCTAATAAGAAGAAAGCCTTAGTAAGAAGAAGGCCAGAGATGAAAGTTATTAAATGCATCTTCTTATTGGATCTTGAAGACAATGCATGGAATAGGCAGTTGCTCCTACCCATTCACTGATTTCTATGATTATAGATCATGTCATTTGCACCATACAGGTCCATGGAGCAATGTACACTCCTTTGCCTTGTATGGAAAAAGGGCAAAAACTGGTCAGGTGAGCACTGTGATGCTGAATGCATATTGGGCTGGATGGTAGCTAGTAAATGCAATGAAGGGGGTTCCTTTTTTAGAAGGAGTGCCCTTTCTTATTTGAGGTAGGTGTATCAGTTATGTCTTTTGGGGGGCAAAGATAGTATCATCATGGTAATCCATACTCTAGTAATATTCAGGATCAGCTACTGTAACACCTTACACTATGGGGTGACCCTAAAGCCTACCTGCTTTTATATTATGGCCATTTGGATGTGGTGCTTTGACCATATTAAGTCTAGACTCTAGAGCCTAGAATTATCTTGACCACATCCAATTCCTGTCTCTTTTTGAGGATAGACATCCTCAAGTTGTAAAGTTGGGTGCTTTACAAGGGCAGCATCTGTGAGAAGGCTATCTGGTTGCTCCTGAGATTGCAGCCATAGATCAAGTGGAAAGGAAATTTAGCAGATAATAATATGGGGAGGGGAACCAGCAGCTTTAGTAAATACACTGCTTGCAGCAATAAGGGAAATACCCCATCTAGCAGGTAGAAGAACATGCATTGTCTTCAAGAGGTCCTTGGTCCACTCTCCGGGATCTCCAGGTAGGTGTAGCAAGGCTTGGAGAGGTGCTGTGATTCAGTACTGGTTCTCAGCTGAGCCCCTCAAGAATCTGTTGGCTACAGTTCTCTTCAGTCTCCATCACCATGGCCAGACATGAGGTATGATGGAAATGTAGCCCTAGATGTTTGTTGTTTTATGGAATACTATTTTATTCAATACTGGGCCGAATGGACCTGTGGTCTCATTTGTTTGGAAGCAGGTTCGTACTTTTCTATCATGTTGCATTGGGAAATGCACTAAAGTTAATGCTTATGGTTCAAGTTTAGAACATTAGGATCTGTGTTTAGTTTTTGGGAACAATTCTCTTGCAATGACACTTGAAGAATATTTGTTTATATAGTAGTATATTTATGAGTCACCTTTTAACCCAAATTGGGCCCCAAGGTGACTTACAGTTAAAACTTGCAACAGTTAAAAACTATAAGACTTTCTTTACAATGTTAAGACAATTTGAGTATTACTGAAATTCTCACTCCTGAAAATCGCCACTGCACCTCAGTGTCTGAAATTAATTGGTAATGGCATAAATGAGCTATGTATAGTTGGAGGATAAAATAAAACTGAGAAGAATGGCAGAAGGGTCTACCAATCAAAGACAATTGACTGGCACTAGTTAAGTTTTTAAGTAGGGAGCTGGATCAGTGGAGCAAGGCACTTGGTCCAGACATGGCTTCTAATCTTCCCACCTGGCCCCCACAAACCCTGCTATATTTGTAATACTGGACATACTGGACTAGAATGATTACGGAGATAATGCATGCAACGTGCTTTTACCACATAGGAAAAGATCTGTATATAAAGGAGAAACACTGGGGCTTCAGGAAATGTTCCCTGGGCACTGACTCCAGTGAAACCATATAACCTCTTGCCGTCCTTCTTCATGGCATGGTAGCTTTGACCCTGCTGAGGCTTCTGAAGAACCAAAGGTCAGAGGCCCCCTTCATACAGTGCCTTTCTATGGGAGTCTGTAGCAACGTTGTTTCTGGAGTTGGTTCAACTAGTTTCCCACAACTTTTGTAACACTAGACCTTGCCTCTGATAGTTAGACAGCTGGGCAGCAACCATTCTGCCATTTTCCGCATCACAAACTGTGTTTGAAATTCCCTGAAAATAGAGCCTAAAGGGCTGCCAAGTGCCCAGGATAAATCTTATTATTCTTAAATTAAGTATAATACTAGTAGAAATGTTCTTTAGTTAGTTTACATTCATCTTTGCAGCCTTCATGCAGATCATTATAGTTTAGTCAATCCAAGGTCCCAAGTTTAAGAAGATTACATGATAAATGAATAAAAGCAGTACACAAGAAAAAGAACAATCATACTTGGTGAACTGTGTGCGTTCATACATGCACACCATTCAAGTATACTCTGGGCAAATCTAGAATCTAAAAAACTTGGGTTGCCTTCGCCTGACAGTGTGATCTCCAGGGAAGCCTGCTCAGGGAGGGCACCTCAGAAGTGGGTGGCCATAACTGGAAAGGCCCATTCTCTTGCAGCCTTTATTTTATATTCATGAAGAACACTATTTATTTATAATTTATATTTCTGTATGGCCTAATAGCTGAACCACTAGTAGCCTGTGTACTGAGCAGTCCACATGCAGTGTACTTTGAACAATATGCGCTTGGCTGTTGAACACTGGGAGAAGGAGAAGGGCTGTAGTATTGCCATTTTTGGATCCTGAATGCAGATTTTTTTTTTTTTCAATTTGAACGGGGAAGAGGGGATACTCAGTGGTATGTATTCAAACATTTGAATTTCTTACCATCATACATCTCAATCCCCCAAACATTGCACATGCTCCATAAAAATGTCGAGACTGACAATGCACCTGCTTGAATATCAAGGCAGTGTCCTTTTATGAACTTAATTTTTTCAAAGAACCTGAAGTTTAGGGATAGATTTACCTAATCAAATCTGATCAGGTGTCCTGTGCCACATTTCCTAGCAGAAATATATAGATTTATTTTTACTTTGGTGTTACGTTAATTTCATGTTACGTATGATTCAAGTGGCATACAAGCCTATGCAAGAAAATATTCTGAAGGCAAGACTTGACAACATTGGTTGGTTAGTCAGAGCATATGGTGAATGGGTAGCAAAATTGCAGTTGATACTTCTTTGTCATTGGAGGATCAATCAATAAACAATCCAGTGTTCTTTGTTTCTGGACTTTTTAGTCACTCTTGCTGCCAAGAACAGTTAAGTGGGAGTGATCAAGCAGGAGACTTACACATGACAACCCCAGATTTCATTGCATTTCATCTTACTCCATTTTGCATGAAAATCAAGTCATTATATGCATGTTAAAAGTGTCTGTAAGAGGGCTTGCAGTGTTTCATACTTTGTCCTTGGAGCATACAAGATGCTCATAAGATGCAATGGCCAGTAAATGTTTGAAAACATAGCTCAATTCAAGAAGATTTAGCTCTTTGTTGAGCAAGTGACATAGCTAAAGGAATAGAAATACAGATTTTTAAAAATACAGTTTTTATACCATCTCCAGTCTAAATACTTTGAAAGCAGCTTATATTTAAAACAAAACCCAACACACACACATTCCACAATTCTGAAAGTGGACCACTCTGCCCTCAATAACTAGAAATTAGCATCCTAGTGGAAAAATACAAGTGTGATTTTTTTTGACTCTGCTAAGCCTGTACAAAATAAGTAGCACAGACTTGCAAAATAAATAGTACAGAATAATATTTCTGAAGAGGGTCAGTACTGTGTGTTGTTTGTTAACACATCTGTAAACTTGTTTGATACTAGCTGACTCATTTTGTTTCTATGTTTCTATTCTGAGTAGGAAAATATCCATGATTTTCAGCCTGAAATGTGTTAAATAGTTGGTTCTGACATACTGTTTTTTTCTATGTTTGATTTCTGACTGGCTATTGGTTAGAGTAATAATGGAAGTCATATGTCCTTGGAACTGTATGACAATTGTAATTTAATTGAGCCTGCAGTTTTCAAAAAGCTGAATCTAGCACGAAAGTATTAATTAGCAGTTGAGCTCAAATTAATAGTCCAACAGTTTTTAAAGAAACCTCTGGTGTGGTTCGTAAATTTTGTAAGGATTTTCCTCAGAACTTTGCAAGCAGGCTTTATTGTATAAAAGGAATGAAGATTTGGCTTCCAATCCTGAATCTATTACTTCTTTTTGAAAAAGCAGTAATTAATCATTTTAACAAGTTCATCCTGTGTGCTAGCAAGGGAAGGAAAAAGAAATTGGCACTCACTGCTTGTCATTTAAGAGGCATATTCTGTCAACTCCACCACATGATCAGGCATGCAGTGGGTTTAATCTTTGTTTAATCTACATTTCTGTTCGCTAAGATGCAGAATTATGTAAACTAAATTCATGGCGCATTGCCCACTGTGGGCTTGTAGATTAAAATGAGAAGAAAGTACTGTATTTATACATACTTCATTGCAACCTCTACAAAGGCAACATGAAAGTTAAGGCCTGGGGTATACTTTGTAATTTGTGGTGTTTAGCTGAAATACATGGACATTTAAACTACCTACTTTTTTTAAAAAAAGGAGATACCCTTGGCCCATCAACTGTCAATGCACAGTAAAGAAGTAAGAAATATGTAGATGAACTTTCGTTAGATTACTGCCTTTGAATATAAACAAGTATAACAGACTCTTCTGTCTGTACTTTTTAACCTGAATATATTATGTTTAGTTGATTCCATTGGAATGCAGGAAATGACACAATAAATTATCATTAGGTTCTTGTTTATTGCATGAATATTTATTGGCTATGGTTTTATTGCATGAATATTTATTGGCTATGGTTTATCAAATGTGATTTGTCTGAATGCACATTAAGATGTGTCAACAAATAAGTATTTGACAGTAAAGAGAAGTTACAAACCATTTCGCCCTAAGTATCAATTGGATCCAAAAGTTATTCACTCTTTGCAAAATTCAGGGTTGAGTGGCAATCAATATGTAATATGTAGGCTGGAGATACAAGCAGCCTGGGTGAACCCCAGTTTTGCAGAAGTGCAAAAACTGTTCAGGAATAAAACATGCGTAACCTGATAAATACTGAAAATGCTCAGTAACCACAGATAGAGCACATTGCAATAACTTAGTCAAACAAGCCTTTGGTGTATAAGCAGGTCTGCTGGATTGGCTGTTGCTTTTATTCCCATTAAGCTTTTAATTGTAATTTCATGCATTTCTTTCATTGTTGTTTTAAGCATTTTTGCCCTCACTGATTGTACGCTGGCTTGAGTGCCACTTTTAATGGTAGAAAGACTGGCTAAAGAGCAAATCTGTAATGAAGTACCCTGTTGCAGATCTGGGGCATGAAAAAGAGTAGCTTATGTCATCTCTGTAAATCCATTGTTAAAATTGTAGGTCAGAGATGGTGCTTCCTAGTTTGGAAGTAGAAAATCTGCCTTCTTCCTCAGGCGTTGGCGAAGGTCACTAGATTCCTGTCTCGGGCTCATCCCATCACTTAGTCGCTTGCAGAGGCCTCTTGCTCCATGCACTTAAAAATAAGTGCATATGTAAGTGACTACTTAAGAAATTGTATCGCCAGGAAAGGGTGATAAAAGATAAAATTATTAGGAAATTTTTAAGGTTGGGTGGCAGGAGGCATAAAGGGCTTGTAAACATGGTAGTTCTTTTTTAAATTTAAGGAAATCTGTCATGGTAGAGAGATTACAAATGTCTTATACTGCATATAAGATAGTATAGGACATCTAGGGCTTTCCTTAGAGATGGCAGAGAGGAAGGCAATTTGTAAAAGGAAAGTTCATCTATTCCTTTGCCTTTGGTGAGTGGGTGGGGAGCAGTTTCTTTCTCTCTCTTTGCAAAATAAACTCTTTAATCGTAAGGATGCCTTAATATCTCACTTTTCTTTTCCATGCAAGCAGATAGACAGATTTGACACACAAATGGTCAATACTCCAAAGAGCTGAAATGTTTTTCAGGTTGATGAGTTACAGAATAGAGTAATCATGTATGGTCTTTTGGAATTAGGCAGGTAGTTGCTAAAAGAGACTTTTAACAATGATTTCTGTTCATTGTTTTGGATGGCTTGTGTTAAATAAGTTGAAATAATGCTTAAAGAAGCCCCTCTCCTTCCTTCAATTTGTGAGAATTTTGGCCTCTCAAACCCATTCAGGCAAATGCTACAGGGTATCTGTCACTATCATATCTTGCATTGCTTTCAACATCTGCCATTCATTCTCTGCTCCCAAAGCAACAGTTGGAACAAAGGGACAGAATGCCCCAGTACCCATTTATCATTTGCCACTCTCAAGATCATAGTACAAACTATGAGAGAAGGGGCACCTAGTATGTGATAGTTTTATAACATCAGGGCATAAATTGCAGGAAATAGTTTGATAGCATTATGTTCAGCAGTTTCAACTGGAGACCCAAACTTGTAAAGAACAAATGCCAGAAGTATATAGCTTTCAAACCCTATAAAATGTCTGCAACATATTAGAAAACCAGCTAGTAAAACAATATTTAGGTTACGAGACACTTCTGCTTACTAGAGGTCTAGTCCTTCTGACCAAAGTTGGCCCAGTGCAAAACACTAAATATTCTAGCAGAAATGCCGCAGCCTTTCCCAATTGTATCTCTGTGCACACTGTTTGTCATGGTTGCTGTCAGATGGAAACTCATTATCTCATGTTTTATACTGGTAGCCAAATGGATAATATAATATTAATCTGGTTTTGTTAATCCTGTTTTGTAATTAAATCCATCTTTTATGTAATTTTCATACAGATTTGAATAGAAAGGGGATTTATGAAAACATGACTTGCTTTTTATAAGAATCTGTTAGGATTATGAAATCAATACTGGGGGAGAAACAACTGGGTTGACTTGCTCACAGAGGCAAAAGATTTTCTCTTTGTTGTTCTTGCTTTGCTGGTGTAATGGGGGGGAAGCATTCAAACTGAGTTGCCTGTGCTTTAACTCTGATTCTATAGGCTGCACACTCTCTCTCTCCTAAATCTCCTCAGCAAGTGACCTTGTCAGACAAAAGCCGGGAATAATGGGAGCAGCCCAGGGACAGTGGCTCATTTACAAGCAGCTGTTTGCTACTGTCAGAACAAAGGTAAATCCAAGTTGCGTTAGCGGGGTATGACAGGCCTGGGGTATGACAGGCACACTAAGTTGCTCCCCCACAGTTAATCATGGTTATAGACTTGGTACCTTGAGAAGAACTGTGAGGAGGGCCTAGTTGGTTGGTTCACACTGGAGCCCATTCCTATGGAGTCCAATATGGCCAAAGTTTGCAGAGAGGCTCAGATTTTTGTGTTGATCGGATTAAGACTTGCGTTTCTTTCTTCCCCTTGTCCCCATGGCCTCATTAGTTAGAGACACTGTGCACAGACTTCTGGGAACATGTTGCCTGCATGTACACACACTCACTTCCTTTATGGTTCATGAAAAAGTTCCTGCTGGGCTGTGTCACTCTTACCACAGATGAAGTACATCCAAAAAACAAATGTGGTATATAAAAATGCTGGGAATATGAGCATAGTAGGACCAAAGAGGTTTCTATGAGGCTGGACTTTAGCTGTTTGTTTCTTCACTTGTTAATATAAATATTTTAAATAAATAAATAAACAACATCCCTCTGTTTTCCTGAACTTATGACAAAGTAAAAAGATTTCACTCGGTGTATTCTTCCAGGTTTAGTCTAAATGGCAATTTGATTGTTAGAGGTTGGCACAGTGTTTCTTACAAAAAAGTAGTAGAGGAATTAAATGATTGCAGCATTCAAAATTATCTGATCTGGAACAAATCCAATTCGGTGCTAAAGACAGGCCAAATTCAGAGCAAATTAGCCTATGTTAGCAGATATGTGGGGCATTCTCTGTTTTATTTTTGCCTTGGCTAGTGCAGGATCTCAGTTTGAAGCTTCCCGAGTCTGGTGCAGTCCTTCTGGCTGCATTTTAGAATAAAGGGTTTCTTTTCTTCTGTGAACGAATAAGAACAATGTGCTTGGGAGCAAACAGTCTGTAAGAAGACACAAGCAAGCATCACATAGCCTGCATTTATTGCATTTCACGCAGTGTTACAAGCCTGAATGAAGGCAGAGTGACTTTATCAGTCCCAGAAGTGCTATATTCCCTGAGAAATACATGGTATAAAGTGCCTTATTGCTATTATGAAATATAGTTTTAAAAGGAGCAAGGGGAAAGCAGTAAGATCCATGCACTTACCTGGATGTGTGTATCATTTCATTAATGGATAATCGGCAAAATGCAGAGGTTTCTTAAAATCCTAACATCATGTCATGAATAAAGGAGAGTCAGCTGTTAGACTTACAGAGGTAATTTGGTAATTACTTTCAGTGGCATAGTTCCACTAACTTCATTGGGATGTTCACCTTTTATAGAAGCTGCCATTAAGTCTCTTCCTTCCTTCTGTCAGGGAATGTTGGCAAACATGCCATCAAAACACATATACTTCAGTGTTTTGAATGTTACTTATATATATATATCTGGTCAAAATTAATGCTTTTTTTTGTTGCTACAAATCCTTTGAACGGTAAACTAGACTTGCTTATTTTAAGGTTTTGTTACTCCCCACACTGACCCATGAAGAACAGTTCTGGTATATGACAATTTTAATCCAGAGTATGTTATTAATGCAAGTTAGAACACCAGATGCTCATTTCATAAGCCAAAAGTGTATTCTTTAACTTTGCTTAATTATGATTAGGCAGTTAGAAATACCCAGGGGCTGAGCAGAGCTGTCATAGATAGGACATTTTGGGGGACTTTAATTCATGGGGTTTCATAAGTGGGAGATGATGAGATGACACATAAAAGCACCACCAAATGCATGGAGCAATATAGCATGCAAAATATATTAGAGCATAATCCTATTTACCCATTGGCCCTATTAGGGATGGACTTTGGAGCCCAAGTCATCAACCTTGTAGGCAGTCCCTCCAAACAATAACCCAGAGAGCAGCAGATCAGAGAGACAGTCATTGGTCATCTGCTGCAGCCTGTTTGCCTTTGCACTGCTTGCAAATTGACACCCGAGATGCTGTGGAAAACCATCATTTTCCTTTCCAAAGATATTATACAAAACCCAAAACAAAATGGCTGCTTCTCTTTTTCCAGCTGTAGTATAGAGCAACAAAAGAGGCATTCTTATGACCCCACATGTGTCAGGTTCTCCCCTCCTCCCAATGCAAATTCCTTGTAGACAATAGTATATCTTTCTTTTTGAGACTGAGACAGCTTTGGTCGCTGTGGTGCCCATTGAGCAACATGTCTCAGTGGGCACTACAGTTGGGGGACACATCTGTTGGGGGACACATCTCATGTCTGCTTAGTGGCTGTGGAAGCATTGTTCTGAAGTAGTTCAGGGATTATTTCCAGAAGGTAATGGTAGGGCACTTCTATTTGTCACCTCTGATGTTAGTCTATGGTGCTCCTCCAGATCCAGTTCTGTTTTCCAAGTTATTTTAATGTCTACTAAGACATTGACCTAGGATTTGGATGCTTTGTCACCCAATATGTGGACAAAACAACAAGTCTGACACCAGGAAAACTGTTTTAAGCCAGTGCTTTGAGGAGGTAATGAACTGGATAAGGAATAACAAATTGAAGCTTAATCAATGGCCTCAGATATGCCTATGGTCAGGAGGGAGGTAGAGTCTGGAATAGGAATTCAACCTGTTTTGGGGTGTGGTTGCATTTTGCTTGAAGAATTAAGACTCACAAATGTGGATGTGCCTGGTCTGGACTTTGCATCTAGATGATCAAAGGATGGTGGTACCAGTGGCCAGGACTGAATTGGCCTTACTTAGACTGGTGTACCAGCTGCATGTGTATCCAAAGATGGTTGACCTGACTTTTCAGTAAAACATGGCTTAGCAACATGAATCTTGGATTATTGTAACATATTTTACATATTGTTAAGTTTGAAAATAATTTAGAAACTGCATTTGGGCCAGAATGAAGCAGCAAGAACATTAGTGGCTACATGTTCTTGGAACCAGGTTGCATCCATATTTCAACACTGCCAGTTTGCTTCTAGGCACAATTGAAACTCTGAGGGAGGGTCGGGTGCCTGCCCCTTTAAAGGAGGCGGTAGTCCGACCGGTCCTGAAGAAAGTGTCACTGGATCCAGAGATGGCCACTAATTATAGACCAGTGGCCAACATCCCGTTTCTGGGCAAGGTGTTAGAGCGAGTGGTGGCGGGACAACTCCAAGCACTCTTGGATGAAACTGATTATCTGGACCCATTTCAGTCCGGCTTCAGACCTGGGTACGGTACTGAATCTGCCTTGGTCGCCCTGTACGATGACCTGTGCAGGGAGAAGGACAGGGGGAGTGCGTCCCTGTTGGTTCTCCTGGACCTCTCGGCGGCTTTCGATACCATCGACCATGGTATCCTTCTGGATAGGCTTGCGGGATTGGGGGTCGGAGGCACTGCTTTGCAGTGGTTCCACTCCTATCTCAATGGCCGATTCCAGAAGGTGGTGCTGGGGGACTATGGCTCTGCGCCATGGCAGCTATGCCATGGAGTACCGCAGGGGTCCATTTTGTCCCCCTTGCTGTTTAACATCTACATGAAACCGCTGGGAGAGGTCATCAGGAGGTGTGGGCTGCGGAATCACCAGTACGCTGATGATACCCAGCTCTACCTCTCGTTTTCCACCAATCCAGGTGAGGCAGTGGCTGTACTGAACCGGTGCCTGGCCGAGGTAATGGGCTGGATGAGGGCCAATAAACTGAAGCTCAATCCAGACAAGACGGAGGTCCTGTTGGTAGGCGGTTCAGGCTTCGGAGAAGGTGAATTGAACCTTGTCCTGAACGGGGTTGCACTCCCTCCTAGGGATAAGGTCCGCAGTTTGGGAGTGCTCCTCGACCCGGAGCTTTCACTCGAAGCTCAGGTAACAGCAGCGGCGAGGAGCGCTTTCCTCCAGCTTCGGCTGATTCATCAGCTGCGCCCCTATCTGGAGTACGACAGCCTCGCAACAGTGACTCATGCGCTGGTGACTTCCCGTCTTGACTTCTGTAACGCGCTCTACGTGGGGCTGCCCTTGAAGACGGTCCGGATACTTCAATTGGTTCAAAATAGAGCTGCCAGGCTGCTGACGGGAACTGGACGTTATGCTCACATGACTCCAGTTCTCCGTCAGCTTCACTGGCTTCCCATTGAAGTCCGGGCCCAATTCAAGGTGTTGGTGATGACCTATAAAGCCCTAAACGGCTTGGGTCCTGGTTACCTGAAGGAGCGCTTACGTCCATATATGCCCAGCCGCCCCTTGAGATCAGCAGGAGAGGCCCTCCTCCGGGAGCCCTCAGTGAAGGAAATTAGGAGGGTGGCTACTCGGAGGAGGGCTTTCTCAGCGGTGGCGCCTAAGTTATGGAATGCGCTCCCCAGAGAGGTCCGCCTGGCGCCGTCGTTATTTGTTTTTCGGCGCCAGGCAAAGACCTTTTTATTTATGCAGCATTTTAAATGTTAATATTATTGAATTTTATTCGGCCAGGGCGGCTTATTTTATTTTACTGTATATATTTTAATTGTCATTGTTTTAATGTATTTTGTATTCAATGTTGTAAGCCGCCCCGAGGCCTTGGCAAGGGGCGGCATAGAAATGTTTTAATAAATAAATAAATAAAATAAATAAACTGCCAATGACTGGCTAACTGACTGTGGCTGTAGAATACGTGTGGGTTGACCCCCATCCTATTGAGGTTCCCTGTTTCCTAAGACCTGAAGGATACATGCTTTCCTTTCACCAGGGGAGGCACAGGTGATGATTAAAAGAGACAGTGCCTTCTCAGTGGCTGCATCAATAATTCCCTAACTTGTGAAGCCTTGGTGTCCTCCTCTCCCCAATATCTTTTGCTGGTTGATAAAGACATTTTTTACCAGAAGACATTTGCTCACTGCTTGTTGTGTAAAGGTTAATTTATCTGTAGTCTCTTTCTCTCTCTAGTTTCATTGTCTTTATGTGTTTTATTGTATAGTATCTTAAAACTATTTCATATTGCATTGCCACTTGAGTGTTTATGAGCCCTGGAAGGTTGCTATGTGAATTTCTACATAAATGGGTTCCCCAGGGTTTTAAAGTTCTAAATTGAAGCACTTGTAACAGCTTGCTGCTTCCAAGTAGGAGCAGGAGAAAAAGTACATGTGGGGAGAAGGAGCCCCCACCCCCATAGGTTCAGCAGAGGTGTTGCTCCTGCCAGTTCCCACCCTGTGCAGTGTCAGGATGTGCAGCATGCTGCAGCTCCTCTTGATGGGCTGAGATCTTGGTCCACCTGGCACATAGTTGCAGGGTCAGCCTCAGACTGGAAGATGCTCACAAGATTAGTTCCAGAAGATTCAAGCTGGAAGCCACAAGAGGTCTTATAGGGTTCCAGTTCCTGTCCCACCAACATGGATCTTTTTGGAAGCCGCATCCTGTTCCTGACTAACCTTCTGCCTCCATTCCTGGAACAGTGTTTTGACTGTTGCCTGGTCCTGATTCTGTGGGGCCAGAAGCATCCAGACCTTGCCTAAGTAAGCCTTGGCTACTCCCACCTCCTACATATATGGCCCCGTTGGTCCCACTAACATGGTGTGGCTGACTGTACTGCACTACATCTGGTAGTATTTCCATTTCTTGTCCCATTGCTAACTTGATACTACATAAATGTCTGTAAAGATAAAATACACCGTATCGTACTCAGGTTGTCAGAAAATAATTTTATGTCCAAGGATAAAACAGTGTGTTGTTGTTCAGCCAACAGTTATTTGTAAAAGGCTGAGTTGTGCAATGAACAAAAGTTTCAGTGGAATTTTAATTATTCTTTTCTAGCTTTCATTCAAATGAAGTTTTAAGTACTTGTGTCATTTTTGTAGTGCCTAAGATCCAGAAAAATATCATTTTTAATAACCAGTGGATGTAACAATAATAAAAGAAATGAGGCTTTTGTAGCGAATCAGTCTGTAAATATGTTTTGTTTTATGAATTCTTTACAGTTAAAGGGCCTTTTCTTCCTGAAAATGGAGGACATTTTGTTCATTATTTCTTTGAATAGTCCTTACTCACAAGCAGATGGTCACTTTTCAAATGGATTGTCTTGAAAAATGAAATTAAATTATTATAGTACCAGAGAGAGATGTTCAAATGTGTTTCTTTCAAATTAACAGGTCAGTTTTTAAAAACTATTTTATGGTACTAGAATAGCTCAATGTCACATAAAAGGTTAAAGGCAGTAGTAAATGGCATCATGAGAATTTTTAAAAATAGAGTCTCAGATGGCTTATAGTTTTGTACATGGATACACACAAAAAAAATAATTCTGTTCTTCAAGATTACATCTTACTACATCATGTAGTCCATAGTAACAATAGCCTCTAATTAAGGCACTTTTGCAGTACTCTCCTGTACATGTCTAGTCAAATGTAAGCTCCACTGAGTACAGTGATGCTTAGGACTGTAACATTACAGTAAGTTTAACTTAGTTCAATGGGATTTAATTCCAGGTAGCTGTGTGTAGTAATGAAGCCTTAGGGTGCAACGCTATGCCTGTCTAGACAGGAAAAAGTGCCTACAACTCCCAGGATTCCCCAGGCAGCATGCTGGGAATTGTAGGGCTCTTTCTTGGCTAAACACACATAGGATAACACTTTTAGGGTTGAAAATAAATTCCATTAAACCTGCTAGTTGAATACACACACGCGTGTGTGCACACACACACTGTGCCCTATCACAAAAAATGTGTGTGTGTGTGTGTGTATTAAAAATAGAGTATTATATGCACACGTGCATGTGCGCTCTCTCTCTCTCTCTCGCGCTCTCTCTCTGTTATATATATAACACCCTATTTTTAATACGCACACACGCACAGAGAGAGTTAATTGTGATAGGGTAATGTGTGTATGTGTTCAGCTGTCACGTTTAATGGATATATATAGGTTTACTCTGTTAATTGTGATAGGGTAATATTTTTGTTTTATGAATCACATCTACAAAGTGATTTCACATTTATGAAGTAATTTTATACATTTTTATTTCAACTTCAAGAAATACACAGGAAAGAACATGTAAAAAGTTAAAGATATAATGGAAAGGGTGACTGGGAAGAATTTTAGAAATGAAGTGCTATGTGTCTGGATGCAATTACATTTGGTAGGCAGAATCATGAAGTGTTTTGATATGTAGGGAAACCTCAATCACAGATTGACATCAGCTGGCTTATTATGTCTTCAACACATTCAGTTATTTACAGAATTTAAGTAAAATATGTATGCACTCTCCAATAAACATAGACCATCAGAATCAAACTAGATAATATGGCAACAGATCCATATGTCCAATCTGGTTCAGTCATTCTTAACAGAATATCAAAGTACAGGTAAAGAATGATGCCCATGACTTTCATTCCAGCAGGGGCTTCTGGGTCAACATGTACTACTACTTCATGGCCTCTGTGCATCACACATATGACATATGGGTGCTTCACCTGCGCAGTGCTCTATTTGGGAAAGTTTCTCTAGCTTAGCCTAGAACTTTGTGCAGGAGCCCCTCCCTTATGTAAACAGTGGGCTCCTTCCATTTTGTCAGTTCACTTTCAACTGCCATTTGTGAGGTGCACTGGGTGCCTCAGAACTTTTCTTGCCTCTGATATTCTGTGCTCTTCATCCTTGTGCTCCTTTTAACTGTTATGTGTCAAGCTCCTGCGCATCCCCACCATCATTTTTTATAGGGACCAATCTATGCTAAAGCACATAGATTTGCCTCCATCATGCCTCATTTGATCCTAAATGTTAGTTGAAGAGCAGCCAAAAGGAGACAAGGAAGAAGAGTGACATAGGAAGATCAGAGTTACAGATACTTAAGCTTAGTTTATTAAACTTAAATGTACATTATGGGCTAAGTCAAAGAACTAAATAAAGGCTAATTCAGCATGCATTTTGAAGGGCATTACATTCATCTTCCTTAACCATAGTTAAGATCCTTAGCTCACTGGGGTTATGCAATTCAAAGTCAACTTTGTGCAGACCATGAATCTTTTTATAGTATTGGAAAGCTTTGTTTCTTTAAAAAAATGTGGAGCCATTTTATTTTCTAAGATACATGTGAAAATGTGATGGCAAAATTCCAGGATTAGAAGCAAAGAAATCAAAGGAAAAAATATTCTTTATTCATTTGTCTTCCTGAATACATTTGGCATATTATAATATAAAACAAACAACAACAATGTGAGCAGTTGTAAGTGAAAAGAGAGGAATGAGCATGAGTATAATGTTAAATGCAAGGGTCACCATATGTTCATATGTGTATATATGACTGAAAGGGGAGAAACATAGCTGAAGTGTGTTTATATAAAAACAAATGAACTATCTTCTGTGTCATCTTGAGCTGAGGGACAGGCCTATTCTTGATACCATGCTATCAGAAGAAATGGGTTTGTTTTGCTACACTTGCTAACACCTGATTGTGACAACTCAGTGCTTATTGGTAAGTGGTTAGAAGAAAGGCAAGCTTAAGTGTTACAATGGATAAAAAGTTTGAAAGTTTCTGTAGAGGATTGCAGGAGGCAAAGAGAAAAGCTTGAAGGCCCAGAGACAATGATTGATGGACTCAATGCTGTGCTAACAGATGATACACTAAAGATTTTAACACATTGACAAATCAAATTGACCACCTGGAAAACAGTTCAGAATAAGAAATATCAGATTGGCAGGACTTCCTACAACCAGGAGATGATGAGGTACTTTTTTCACAGTGGATTATGAACGTGTAGCTAGAGATAATTTTGAACTCTTTCTGTGACATGTTGTGTGTCTGGGAAAACCAATAAGATGGTTCCTGTTGTGGTTCTTTTGGATCACAAAGCCTTGCAACTGAGGAAATAATAGATTGATTTAGAAAGCTCAGGAGTCTCCTTGCTTCAAGGTTTCTAAAGGCATGCAAAGGTACAAAAGGAATGTGAGTGTCACTACAACTTTACATACAAATACTGTAACACGATTATGGTCATATTCTGTTCTAATGAGCCGGTTGGAAAGTTTTGTCCATATGGGACAAATACAGAAATACATTGGCATAGTTGTAACTCAAATGTAGGATGAATTATTTCTAAGGATGCTTCCGTGGTGCACTATTTGATCATTACACTTCTGGTGGAAACTACCAACAATGACAATTTGCAAGTGAATGTGATGACAGAAATACTAACACTCATCATCATAATTAGCCATAATTATACAATCACATAATTGCTTTTAATTGGAAGGTGTGGCTTCTGTTTTCAGTATTCCAGTACATCCTTTTCTATTGTAAATAAGTCATTGAAGCCATTGTTTGTGCATAAGGTATATAGATTCAACTGTGTTTGACAGTAGTAGGAATGCACAGGAGTTCATGGCTGTGACTGCATGACTTTGCCCTCTTCAGCATTTAGAACTCTTTTAGCATACAGAGCACATTATAATGCCGTAGTTACTAGCTGAAAAGATGGATGTGCACTCAAAGGGCTGCATCCTTGTTTTGTAGTCATTCTTTGCATGGTATGGTTTCCTTTGTGATTAAAAGTATTTTACCAGTTACTTAATATTGTGTCTGTATGTATCTAAAACTAGCCTTCCGGTAGTATCAACAAGTTATTCTTAACATACTACAAAATGCCAAAACCAACACAATTTGTTTATGTAAGCATCAGGCATTTCCCAGCTTGATCAGCTGCGTGTCATAGAGAAGCTAAGTGTTGCAAACTTTGCAGAATGAATCACTACCAGATGAAAGACAGTTTCAGTTTTAAGATCAATAAAAATGTTACTGCTAGAGTAACTACAGTAAAATTATGATATTCAATTTGCTTGTCTGTGCTTGTTGTTGTTGTCCTTGACTTAGGGGCAATCAGATCAAAGAGAATACATGGAGCAGATTGGCATGTGTCTGTTTGGGTTGTCAAGGGATGGAATGCAGTTACTCAGAAGTATGAATTAAAATAGAGGTTTCTCTTGTCTTTCTGTCGCCCTTTCCTGGCCATGTTATAGCTTGTCAATTAGCAAACATAGTCAACACAGTGAAATAAGTTTTAAGAAGTAATATTGTGTTTCCCTTGGTAACTGTGTCTACCACCCATTTTGAGAATTTGTTATGTGGTTGTAGTGGCTGGTCTGCAGGTGTAGCACACAAGAGGAGTTCCCTCAGCACTTCCTGCCGCAAGCCCTGCAGGGCAGTACTGACTATAAACAGTACCTTGAATTGGCCTTGGAAACATATAGGCTGCCAGTGCAAGCAGTGCAGAATGGGATATTACTTGTTCAGACATTCTAGTCCTAGTTATTAATATGGCTGCCACATTTTGCACAAGCTTCTGAACATTCTTCAAGGGCTGTCCCATGTAAATTGCATTACTGTAGTCTAACCTGGAGGTTATCAGAGTCTAGATTCCTGGATAGGCCTTGTTGAGGTAGGGGTGCACCTAGGCACCAGCTGAAGCTAGTAGAAGGCAGTCCATGCCAGTGAAGCCACCTGAGTCTCTAGAGAAATTCTTGGCTCCAGGAAGACCTCTGGGTTGCCAGCTTCCCCATTCAGGGGAAATGCTACTCCATCCAAAACGCTGTACAGATTATGTTGCTGATAGGAAAAGAATATTTAGGAATTGGAAAGAAAAGTACGAAACTATTTATTTATTTATTTATTTTACTTCTATCTTGACCCAAAGCTTCCCTGGAAGGCTTACAAATGCTGAAAACAGCATATAAAATGCAATCAATAAAACAGATGAAAACAATACAAATAGTAAATTATGAGCCATTTTCATAATAAAATTATAAAAACCAAACAGCAAGAGAAAATACAACCAATAAATTAACAACCAAAAATAAATAATCAATAGCAACATATAAATTAAATTAAGCAAAGGCTTGTTTGAACAAAACAGGTTTTACCTGGAGAGCCAAGTCAATGCCAGCCAGATGTCCCTGGGGAAAGAATTCCAGAGTCCTACTGCAATGGCAGAAAATGCCTCTCCCTCCTAGCCCTTTTCCCCTTGATCTCACTGGGGGCATTATTCAGCGAAGGACTTCAGAAAAGGATTGAAATGGGTGGGTAGGAATATATGAAGAGAGTTGCTCCATATACTGGTGGCTACAGCAGCCATTTGCTAAGTACATGTAACTAGCCCGCAATTTTCATGGTACATTATCATTTGGTAAAAATGAACACTGAGAAGCACAGAAGGAAAGGTTAGTGTTGTGGTTTGGAGCATGAAGGGAAGTGTGAGAAGACTAAAGAAAACTTGGAATTACAAAAGAGAAATACTGTGCATGTTTACTTCTGTGCAGAAGCATTGATTTGCATTGCAAGACTGAGAAAAACACGTTCTTGCCCCACAAGAACTTTCCTCCATATCTTTTGACCTTGTTAACTTTTAGATTCTAGGTACTTATATTTAAGGATGCATATTCTACGGAAATGAGCAATCAGAAATCTCCCTTTTAAACCTGCTGGCTCAAACAGCAGTCAGTGGCACACGATTCATATGTATTTTAAAATGCAGCTGAACTAAAAACACCTACTCATTAAAATGGCAGGCATTAGTGCTGAAATGCTGGTTTACTTGATTAAAAACCTTTATATTGCAACTTTCTGCTGTGCTTCTTTGTTTTGAAATAGCAGCGGTTTGTAAATTCTACTGGGGTACTTATTGCTAATCTACCTCCCATCATCTTGTAACTATTTCTTTCTTGGATTGAAACAAAAATTCTCCAGAAATACGATGACTTAGTGACAGGCCCAAAAGACCCAAAATGATTTCCTTTCCAACAGCAACAATAAATGGGAGAGGAAACCTTTCTAGTCAACATAGCTATTGAGGCCTTGCAAAGCACTTTCAAATAAGTCTGGTCTACTTCCAGGGTTGATAGGAATATAGTGGTACTTACTAGTTAATTACTAGCTATGGATCAGGAGAAAATAAAGGAATGTTGTTGAATGCAACATTTGTGTGGTAGCGTGGCCTTGTTCAGTCAAGCTCAATGCATGTTACATGACTGCCTGAGAGGAACAGAAAAGCAACTTTCTCATTCTCTGACCAGAATGCTTGATAAGGCTTGTGTCAAAAAGGGCAAGATGGGGCTCACAGCAATTATGGCAAAGGCATGCCAGTTTCCTTGACAACCAGATTGCAGATTCTTTGTGATTTATTATTTACCACTTCAAACCCTCATTCTGTGATTTAATTAGGGAGAAGGATTTCCATACGTCTGTCCCTTCCAAATCTGAATGTCCCAGCACCATTGTTATGATGGCATTGCAACTGTCCTGAATGGATACTGTGCTAAAACCGCTGCAAATTAGTCTCTGCTTTTTAAGCCCAGTGGATATTTTAGGCTGGCCACTTGGTGTGGCTATAAGATTTGCCAATGACTGAGTGTTGGTTTGGAGGTGGGGTGCCACTGTCTGAATCGTTTAGGGAACTGCTCAGTTGAGCTTGCAATAGATTTGCACCCTAGGAGTTCCCTCCCTTTTGCCTCTGATGTGTCTTGATTTTACCAGAGCTGCAGAAAATGATTGAAACCATGTTACTCCCTTCCCCACGATGACACTTGATCTCTCATTTCAAATCAATGCTCTGTGCAGTGAGTCACTGGAGATATGTGATGGGCTTTGTTGTGTGTTCTGGACCCTTGACTATTTTGCAAAAGATTTTTTCCCCCTCCAGATGGGACTCTGCCTTATGGTGGGTGGTAGATGTTTACTGAGGTATCCAGTCAAAGGAACTATGTGGTGCTGCTGTGCTGGGTGGGCTCCCTTTTCTGTATTGTGCTCAGATACTTTGGCTATGAGGAGCACTGGGGAGTTCGGATTCCTGCCTTCTTGGTGCTACTTGATGACTGTCTGTAATGGAGTCACTTCCAGATGTGGGTTCTATACTGCCTTGTTGCCTACTGCATGCATGTGTGGTGATGTCACAGTGTGAGATCGGAGCATGTCATTGCTGTCATGAATTCTCTGACTGTAGCAGTATTTGGGCATTTATGGTTGCAGAGTCCCACACTGATGGGCACTGGTGGAGTTTCCAGGGATGCAGGGCCTTTGACTGACATTTTCTGATGTTTTTATATTTCCTGTATTTGTATTTCCTGGTATTTCCTCCTTAGCTGAACATGCATTAGATTACGTGGTCATTCTGAATGGCCTGGTAGTACTTATATCTATGACTCCTGTAATGGAACTATTGGCAAAGCCATTATCAAGGGCAAACCTACACCCTTGCAGTAACAACTCCCCTGCCCCGGACATACCCCTCCCCTCCAGGATTGCACCCTGTTTGTTCCCTTGCTTCAGTGGTGTTCCAGGCAGTGCTGGAAGTGTGAAGAAGGAACCCTAAATCCCATTCCTGCCTGCTGAAAGCATCCATGCCTGTCAAGCAAGCCAGTGACAGCAATGATGAAAAAGTGGATGAGCAGCAAGAGCAGCTGCTGGTGATGGAAGTGAGAAGGGTTCGCTGGGGAGTGACCCAGGAAAGGGGTCTTGCTTCTATGCCACTGAGTATAGGATTCTTCTGTTAGATAACAATTAAACTTCAGTGGGTAATATGGTGGGTGATGACTCTGACATACCATGGTTAACAGGTATCCTTTCCTTCTTTATATTTTCTTTCTTTTTCTGTTTCCCCATTATCAATACTTATCAAAAGCAATAGATTACAAGAAGTGATACTTCTAAATTTTTTGCAGTGCTGAAAGATAATTGGCCGGCCAGCTGGCCGGCCTCCCTTCTTTCTTTCTGTCTAGTATTTCAGATAGCTTTATGGAGGGCTAAAGAAACCATTATAGCTTAGAATCCTAACAGAAGCTTTTTCTATCTTACTTAAATTTAGCTTGAGACATTTATACTATTGTAATCTCAAGGGCTGATCACTGCCACGCATATATGTGGGGCCTGCCTAGAGGTTTTGGGAACTCTGGCTCTTGCAGAATGTGCCAGCATGGCTTTTCAAAGGATTGGCCCTTGTCACTTCAGGACCTTAATTACACTTCATGTTAGAATTCAAAGTTCTGGCCATTATCTACAAAATCCTTTCTTTCTGACTGTTCTTTAAACTGTAAACCTTCATGCAGGTTCTGTAGTATTTTGTTAGGGATCCCAAGTAGTTTATTTATACAAACTGTGTATTTATTTACAAACAGTTGAGGAAGATGGCAAGCCTCTGCCGGAAGTGTCCCACTTGGCATGATTTGATGATTTGCTACACATTTAAATCCCTGTACAAGGAAAGCTCCCCCCCCACACACACATTTTTCCATGTTAGAAAGATTATATTATGGGGTCTCCATCTGCAATTAGAAACAGAACAATCCATATGTACAGGTTTATTTCTTCATCAGTTGCTTGGAACAACTAGGCACTTGCAGTTCCATTTACTTTACTGATTGTACCAGTTTAGGGTTTAATTGTACCAGTTTGCTCCTACAAGTTCCCTAACCTAATACTTTTCTACAAGATCTTTCCTCGATTGACCTAACTGTAATGTCATTCAAACAACAGCTTGGTTGCCATCAATATACTCTCTGTTTTTGTTAGTGTCCTTCAAAAATATTGTAAGAATGTAAGGCACCATTAATGAATATGGTTTGTTTTCCTTAATTATCAAGTAAATTTGCTGTAATGACGACTGATTGAGTGCCTTTAAAAATAATGAGAGGCTTGAAGTAAGTCACAAAATGGGTTTATAAAATCAAACATATTACAAAGAAACAGATAATAAGCTTAACAACAGCACTCATATATGCCTACTGATACATTGTGGTGTCTTTTATGCTTAAGTAGAGCAGACAGGGCTTTCCCCCCTCTCATCTAAAGAGACTCCCACGCAGTAAATTGAAAGGAATTGAATTTAATCTGCCTGAGAAGAATGTCGTGGAGTTGTGCCTGCTGGGAATTGCACTTCCTGGAAATTGTAGTAGGAATAGCTGTTGCCTAAGCGAGATTTCCTCCCCACTTTCTGATTTTCTTATACAATCCTGTTCTTTGTAATTCTGAAGAATATGTCTACTCAGAGTTTTGGATGGCAGTTTCTATAGGAAAGTATAGTCATATTTGCAGTCAGTAAAAGGAGAACTCATGGCTCCGTTATACTTTGTTACTGTTTTGTGAAATAAATTTTAGAATGCCATTGTTAGTCACAGATGATCTACAGTCAAACTGTGTGGTAAATTCCTGTAATTCTTGTACTTCAAAATATGGAAAGCAATCTCATAACTGAATGTGACCAGTGGAAAACAATCACCTCAAACAACAATTTCTGCATGTAGAGCTAGTTGGTTAGCCAGATAACATAATTCATTTTACCACCGCTTGCATTCTGAAGTGATACACTCTTTAGATACTAAAACACATGTTTGTCTGTTTTTTACACCATGGATTCATAACAAATTAATTACAAAACAGCAAAGAAATGTGTTGATGGCACTAAGGAGATAAACTGCCACAGTACTTTTCCAGACTCTGATGCAATTTGTTTAGGCCTGATTCTTTCATGACCATGTCAGGATCTTTTAGGCCAGTATGATGCTGTGACTAAACACACAGTTTGGACTATTTTTCCCATTCTACTGCAAACTGCCCATGGAAGGTATCATAGGACATATAGTGCACTTACAATAGAAAAAGTAACCTTTCTGGTGTGGCAAGCCAGTACACAAGAATACCTTACCAAGTGGTACTAATACTTTTTCATATGAGTGATTTTAAGCATCCTCCTTTATTCTGTTTTTCAACTATTACAGTGCTTTGTGTTTTCACTAACTCTTTCTGAGTTCTCAAGGCATGATAGGAAAACTTAGATGAGGCTTGTTGCACCCATGTTGGAAACAAAACATATTTTGGTGAAAGGGAGGGTGAGATAATTAGTATTTGAGGCATCCTCAGGTCCCTGAAGCATAGACTGTCTGCCATCCTTGGAAATTATGTTTTGGACATTCTCAGATGTGTTTCTTCCTGTCAGTCATTTGCTTTATCCAGGGAAAACTATGATTCCCATAATTCCCACAGGAGATGACACATCTAAGAATGCTTAGAATTTCAGCAAGAATAATAGATTTGAAAGCTTTCAGTAGGTAGATAGCTCCTTTTAAATACCAGCCCTGCAAGTTCCAGAATATAAAGGTTGGGACATACCCACACAGTCAAATGGGTATTATTCTTTTCAAGGTGAAGAAGATCAAATGATAAATTATGCACATGTAGGTCAGCAAT
This sequence comes from Varanus komodoensis, assembly GCF_004798865.1. Classification (NCBI taxonomy): domain Eukaryota; kingdom Metazoa; phylum Chordata; class Lepidosauria; order Squamata; family Varanidae; genus Varanus; species Varanus komodoensis. The sequence continues at coordinate 2,367,364 of NW_025335641.1, forward strand.
AAGAAGAAAATGCCCCTTGCCAAGGATATAACATAGTGCAACAATTCTCATTGTGTTATTAGTGCCCCCCCCCGCACACACACACACACAAATACACTTCTGGACAGAAGTAGCTCTTTCTATCTTTCCTGTTTTGCATATGCAATTTTGATTTTAACCTGCCTTTGAGATCTTTGAGATCTTCCTGTAGATTGATAGGCTGTTTTCAGTATCTTATCTGAGTGTGTGCTCCTTTGTGGCAGTTATTAGCATATGCAAACACTTTCTTCCTCTAGTGTTTTGTAGTTTGTAGGTTTTGTTCTTTTTGTTGTTGTTTTGTTATTTTTCAAGGTAAGTAAGTTTGAAAACAAACCTGCTAATAGAGGCATACTTAACTCCCAAGATCCATACACTATAATTTGTTGGGCGCTTTGTGACTGAGGAATATCTGGTATCCTTCTGTTTCTTTTCTTTTCTGATTAGCATATCTGCATGCAACATTGCAATGTCGTCTTTTTCCAGGTGTGAGATTCCAGCAGCTGAATTTTTATTTTGGGTATTTCCAGGGCTCTTGACACTATGGCATGAGAGTCTCTAGAGGAAGGGTGATCTTTTAATTAAGTGTTGAAGCTGGGACTCAGGAAATGTAGATTATCTATGTCACTTAATTTCTGCTTTTCTGTGTCACTGTGGCTAAGTCTCAGTATTTCTAAGGGTCAGCAGTTTCTGTGGTCATGAACCCTGAAGGGTGTGGTCTGTTGGACCAAAGTATACACCACTTTCAAGACAGAAGCTTTCCTAACAACTGCAATGCTTTGCTGACAACTGAATCCATAGTTAGAAACAGTTTTAGGGATGGATCTACCATGATGGTAAATCCAGAGCCTGCTGATTGAGATGTAAACAATTATTAGAAAAGTTTTCTTCCAGGTAAGAAAATGAGTTCATGTTTTTGAAATGACAGGTGGTTTTTGAGGCAAACAGTGAGATCTTCACCATTCCTACTTTGAATGAGTTTAGACTTGGTCATCTAGTCTTACTGTAGCAGTTTCATGTTTTCCATTGTTAGGGCTATATACACTCACTCACTCACTCACTTTATTTATTTATTTCTGACTTAGCCAAGTCTGCTTTTAGGCTCTGTGCCACCAGTTTGGATATTGGTTGTTGCCTGTTTGTATTTGTTTCTGTTTTCAATCCACAGTTTTCTTTGAAAACAATATAGAAGTTGTTTTAGTAGCTTATAATTGGTTTAGAAGCTTTGATGCAAATGGGGTTGCAAGTGGAATGTGAGATGTGGAAGAGAGATACCCACAACTATTTTAGACAGGATCTGTGCAGTACCTGTTCGGAACTATATCTTGTTGTAATAGAACAGTTAACAGACAAACCAGCAAATCTTGTCCCCACTTCCTGCTAAGCATATGGAGGATTTCACAGTCCATACTGACCAGGCTAGGATGCCAATTACTAGACACATTATTTATTGGTAGGCACCCTGCATGAATGCTCATGTGATTTAATAAAATATAACGGTGTAACATGCAATGTAAGTTAAAAGCTTGTAAAATAAAGGAGCAATTAAAAAATTTTAGCCAAATAAAAGGACAGTAATGCAATTGAGAGTGCATTTGACCCCATCTGAGAGTACAGTTTGAGTCAACACTTTGCGAATATATTGTTTTGCAGTAATGCTCCCCAACAATACTGATGCCTCTGTCCTGCTTTAAGGAACCTGGCAAAGGGCTTTGCTGGGTAATCTCATGTAATTATACTTATCACCTCCTTTGAGAACTTGTGGTTTTCAATTTAGTGGGCAAGCATGCAAAGAAATATGTCAGTATTTTTGGAATTTGAAACTTAATCTTCCACTTTGCATCAACCCTAAGGATTCTGAAGATAGCCTAGTTCTCTTAGACTAGTAGGTAGACTCCACAATTCCTAAAAATATCTTTTAATGATATGCTTGGGTTTGTGTATGTGTGTACTTGACCTTTCCACACCATAGTTATATAATGATAGCAACCAGGGTGACCAACAGCAGTGTTGCTTTTACATATTAATCCTAATATTAATGTGAATGTACCAAGATGCTTCTTGTTGTCAGAAGTCTTATTTGTCTGTCTGTAGTGTGTGTGAGTGTCTGTGTGAACCCAATTGGTTTGCCTTTTCATTTGAGATTTCTTTTCCTGTTTACCCACTGTAATGCAAGTTGCTGAAAGTAGATTTTGACGATCCAGCAGGATAAACTCTCTGGCCATTCAAATATATATAGGGAAAATGGATACATTTATATTAAGTCATTGCCATTTTTCAATGACAACAAAATGGCAATATTGAAAAATGAGTTGGCTTTAGAAAAAACAGAAATCCCCATTATTCTGTGCCCCTGAGCTGGAGAATATTTTTATACTGAGAATTTTGTGGAGTTTGAGGAGCGCAGCCCTCTCCTCCTCACTAAGCTTTTGTGCCTGCACAGAAAGTAATGGGGAATTTCCTTACTGCTTTTCACAATATTTCACTAGTTTTGAACCAGTGAGGCTTAGGAAGTTACATATCATGGCACGTCAGCTAGCCATGGATGTCAATTACAGTAGTATCCTCTGGCTCAGAAGAGCAATGAACTGCTGTACTGTTTGTCAGCTGTGGTACCTTCATATGATAAATTATTTCTTTAAAATGTTTCTATCTGACCTTATATCCCTGCCCATCCCATACATCAAGCCAATTTGCAAAAATGGGGAACTGCAACGTAAAAGCAACATTAGAACCTAATCACATAAAGGTAGCAGGTGAAAGCATATATTAGAGTCAGAAGTTAAAATGAGTTGTTTAAAATGGCTGGTTGAATAGAAAGGTTTTTTACCTGGTGCCTAAAATGTAAGAAAATTAGTGTCAAGTGAACCTTGGCAGAGAGAACATTTCCCAATCGCAGAGGCCTGGATGAAAAATCGTTTTTCTCTAGCTGAAACGAACCTCAGCTCTGATAGAAGAGATAGTTGGAACAGAGCATTAGGCAGTGATGTTAATATGTGACACAAGTCAGCATAGGAGGAGACAAATATACTAACAGTGCACTCCTAGATAGGACAGATCAGAAGGAATCTACTGTATTCAGAGGGGCATATGCACAGGTAAGTGTGCATAGAATCACAGCTTTATTAGGTTCATTTATTTATGTATTTGTTAACAGCATTTTCATGCCACCCAATAACTGTAAAACTGTTTAAAATCCAGTAACAATCCTGGAGCAGTAAAATAAGTAAACAGATTCCAACTAGAAATCAATAAAATTTAGTTTCTGGTGTTATAGTTAGAACCTAATAATACTCTGCCTGTACAGAAGTCAGAACATTAGGTAACCAAAATGCAAGCTTTAGTCTTCTACAGGGAGATGTTCAGTTTTTAATTCATGTTCGTTTTCCTACTGAAGCAGTATCCACAAAGAAGTGGGGAAGAGGAAGAAAGCAAGCAAGCACATCCAAGAATCAGAGGGCTTTGTTTCCAAATTGGTTTGCAAAGCCTAGGAACAATGATACTGTCTTTTCTTTGTTAGTTTATGAACCCAGCAGTGGTCTTTTGAATCTTGCTTAGACAAAGTCTGTTCTGGTGGTTTTGTTTTTTTCTAAATTCCCTTTATCATTGTTGTGGTCAGTCAGATTTTCAAGCCAACAGGGATTGCATGAGAATTCAAAACTCAAAGTGTTTATCAGGTAATTATAATTGATAGACAGTAATAAAACGCTGAAGTGTAGGTAACATTTCTGTTCTACTCAGAATTTCTATTAGAGAAATGCAACGCAGCAGGAAAATCTGTTGATGCATGTTATGATACCAAAAAACCCTCCATTGTTTGTACTGTGTGTTTCCTTGTTTCAGTTCTCCTAAACTTGTTCTCAGCAGAAGCTTTTCCTTCCTGACAAATGCATGTTCAGAAGACTCTTGTGAAGGAAAAGAAGGAACATAACATGATACTGTTTTATTGTTTTCTATTATATTGTTTTATTATACTTATTTTTTCTTTATTCGGCAGGATAGAAATTAAATAATAATGAAAAAATAAGTTCTCAAACATCAACTAGCAAATGCTGTGAAATGCTGAATTTCACCAGCACGTCTGCAGATTGCCATACAATTGAATTCAGTCAGACATAAAAATATCTGTAACTGTGTTGAATTATGGTCTAGCTTCCAAAGCCTGGTTACCCTCTCTGGCCATTCTCCAAAGATCCCATTTAGGCATGTGCAAAGTGATGTTCTATGCCAAAAAATACAAGGAAAAAGCCCAATGAACATCTCTCGGCTTTTCTGGAATTCTGCCACTTGGCAGAAGGTGTGGAACTTTGCCGGATGAGCACATTCAGAGGAGTGTATCTTGATTTGTAGATCTGATCTCATAAGTGTGTGTGCTTGTGTGTGTGTGTGTTTGTGGGGGGGGAATGCAGTGCATGTCTCTGTGTGTGTTATGCAAAAACATGAATAGATCCCCTCGTATGCACACACTGCAGAAGGCATATGACACTAGTGATATGGGTTTTAATGTCATCATCCTGTATTTATCCAAGCTCTCCACTTTGCCAAAACCAAAACAAAATGCAAGCACAGAGATAAGACAGTGAATTTTTATCTTATTCTCATGTGAGCACAAGAAGCTATGGTCAGGGGTATTTTCATGCCAATTCATTCTGTTTTGCTCAATCTTAGGGAAAGCTTGCTTGCATTCACTCCAGGAAAAAAAAAGTAATAACAGACCAGTCGGGCTGTGATACAACCTTATAAACTCAGTGGATCAAAATAATCTTGAATCCTAATTAATGTACTTGAAGGTTTTGAGATTCAAACTGATGCTGTATTATTTTAGAATACATAGCATGTTAACATTGTTGTTTTCTTTTGGAACCTTAATTAGTGTTAATTTTGGAAGATTTTTATTCATTGTTGCTGTGCTGAGCTAGCAGTAGAACTCAGCATGTTCCACTAAATAATTGTTGAGGTCTTTTTTATAGTATGGACAGATTACCCTAAGGACTATGATAAACTGGCAGGGGTAGAATTTAGCAGATACTACATATCAATTTATATACACTGGTGGCCCTATTTTGTTTTTGTTTTCCCAATTCAAGCCCATGGTTTTTAAATTACAAGACTAGGGTCTCCGACATGGCAACTGTGGACACCTCCCTTTGTGGGTGCAGTCTGCCGGGCTTCCTTTCCTGCCCTTCCTAATTTTTCAAATGTTACTTTTAAAGATGTTTATTACCTAGGAAAATAACCTGAGATGCAAGTGGTTGGTCATTAACTCCATCTTTTTCCCCAAGATTGCCTGCAGGCTCTACATGGGTTCCAGCATTTTTAGCAAATTAAAATTAACCAGTGCTGCATTTTGAAGTATGCCAGGTAGCCCAGAAAAACAAAGGGTAAACTGAAGGACTGTGGGACCCTTTGAAGAGAGGAGGTAGTGGCTAAAAGCATCTTGGGAGGATAGAATAGGTTATGAGAGCATTCTGAGGGAAGCTAAATATGAAGGAGTGAGAGATTGGTGTGCTGTGTGTGGCCATTTGTTTGTTTTTTGTAGGGGGTTGTGTGCTATCTGGATTCTTTGTTACTGTTTTGGTGTGGTGTGAAGTGTGCTTTAATAGGTTTGGGGTTTTGATCTGTATTGTATCTAATGGGTTTTTGTATGTTTGGGAGAGATGTTTTTCTAGGCATGTGAGTGAGCTTTCATGTGTGCATGTTTTTCTTCATGCACACATAAAGTTTTTCTTTTTGTCTGCATTATGGATTGGGTGTGCGTGCATCTGTTGGAGTGTGGGACAGGCAACTCACCTTTGTCTTGTATTCTGTTTCTTGGCAAAATTACTTGTTACAGAGCTTTGGCAATCCGCTGGGTGTAAAATGGGTGTTGGAAGCAGAAAACTGTTTCTGAAGAATGGTTTGATGTTTTAGAGCGTAGACTTTTCTCCTTTCTTTCTCCCTTGAATTCAGATTACTTATTCTTGTAGCCACTAAGAAATGGGTGTTTTCTGGCAGTCATGCTCATCACAGCAGCCATTTTGTAAGAGTGGCCCATCACACTGACAAAATTCCAAAAGTGCCCGCAGGCTCTAAAAAAATCTAAGTTCTGCATTTCCTTGTGCTATCCCATCCAGTTTGTAGGATAGATGCTGATACACTGAATTTTGTCTTCCTTTCATTGCTGTTGTTTTGGTTATGTTGAGCAATGTACTAATTTCCTTACTAAGCAATTGTTTAACCAGAAACACTAAATTCTACTCCTGCCAATTGTCAAATGCTACCCAAGATGCATCACTGCAACTTATATGATCATTTCCCTTGATTTCAGAAGATTGTCAAAAAGACAAGTTTAAACATTGTACTTGGCAAGAAATGTGAATTTACAGTACGGTCTTTGTTGTCGTGAGAACAAAAACAATGCAATATTATTTTTTAAAAATGTGAAATAAATAAATTTTTGAGAAGAGATTTTGTGGGTTCCTGCGACTTTCAACATGTATACAGTTCTTTGTTCTAAATGCCATATTTGTAGAAAACAGAGCATTATTTAATATATGCTTCGCCTCGAGGATCTTCACTAGGCAGAGTCAACAAGATAGATGGCAGTGTTGAACAGCATACCCACTTTTATTTTCCTTTTATTTCACCTTAGAAAATAAGGTGAAATTTCTTCTCATTATGGCTCCTGTGATAAGTATTTGCTGCTTTAAATAGTTGAGGGCAGAAATTGTTATCTTCTTTGTAGTTTGATTAATGCCAATTACTGTTTTTCTTAAATTGAAGCACTTTCTTCAGTTCACTGAAATAACCAGCTAAAAGCGAAGACTAGGGATGGTAATGGAACAAAATATGCTGGTTCACTAAACCTCTGAGAACAATTTTAACTGATCATGAAGCTCATTTTAACACTACTGTAGAAAAGCAGTTTATCATATCAGCTTTTCCCTTCCTCAGTGGACATGCTTCTATTAAATAAAAATGGGTTGTGCAGAAAAGTTTATCTAGAGCACAAAGTAATAATGTTCCATCAGCATATTTTCATGAAGGGTTATGAGTATGAGTTTACAGAGGACAGAAATAACTGGTTTATTTCGTTGCATGAAGTGTAGCACATAGAATTTTTTATTTGTAAAAAGAACAAAAGTAAATGAGAGAACCAGTGTTTACAATGAAACCTGTTTATAGGTTGAGTGCTCTCCCTATGGTTTTCTCATTAAGTATATTTACCACTTTTGGTTTTGGGCAAAAATCTTACTAACAAAAATAGAATGCAGATGAATAGGAGGCAGCAGAGTGGCCTGGGTGGCAATCCAAACAGGAGTCTGTGTACTTACTCTAGAGTCAAAAGAAAATGAAAAAGAAGCAACTGCTTGGTGTGTCTTTAAAGCAACCTGCAGTTTGGTTCTAAGAAGCCCTTTCCTGACCTGCAGGGCAATCAGATTTGTATCTATCTATTCGGAAGTATTGTATCTATCTATTCGGAAGTAAGCTCTATTGAGTGTAATGGAGCTTACTCCCAGGTAACTGTGTATAGGATTATTCTGCCTGTGCTTCCCTTGTACTAGAGGTCACACCTAATTGTCCTGGTCAGCAAGCAACTCATTGGCTTCCCTAGTCCTTACACATTAGAAGCAGTGTATCCCAAGGTATACAGTATTTAACTTTGAAAGGAATAGTAAAAACTCTGTATAATACTTAGTTAGTTTGCACTGTGGCCTATTACTACTTGGCATTTCTATATCCATTTTCAGTGTTAAATGCATTGCAAATATTATCTCAATACATTTTTTTAAAAAGCAGGATTGCATATAGCATTGCGGGATTGCTTCTGAATGATGGATTCATTAGTAAAGCACAGTGTTCCATATATTCATGGATGGTTTTCTGTTTAAAAGTGATGCCAGTGTGCATTGGCTGACCAAAAGACTTTGGGAGGATGCTAAGCTAGGATAGGGCTTCCCAATTTTCATTGTGGAGCAATGCATCTGTTTACCCAGAGTTATCTTCTGTATGCAAATAACATTTCAGTAGCTGCACCTGTTGCCAGGAAGTATTTATTCCAATCACTTGCCTAAAGCTGTGGGAGCTGTTGCTTGACATTTTCTAGCTATCCCCCAAAAGCTATCTTTTCAAAATCATTTGTTCAGAGGGAATAAAATTCAGCAGAACAGTTCATTTTACCCTAAGCACTGCTATTTGGCAGTATTCACATTTGCACAGTACAAAGGTACAATATTGATTGCTGGGGGGGGCGCTCATAGAGCTTTCTAACCGTTTGTTGTTGTCATTGTCATTGCTGTTATGAGAACTGCAAGATGGATTGAATTACAATTTGCTTCTTTTTATGCTTATTTTTACTGTTGTTGGTAGAAAAGAAAAGAAGGCTAAAAATAAAGATTACAGAGCTTTGCTGGAAGGCATTTCATTTTTTAAGTGGCTGGGTTTTGTGTGATGTGATGGCAGGGCTATGTGGAAGGTTTCATAGAGGGCTCTACCCTTCTGCTGTGCACACTGTTTCATTTTATCTGGTTCGTCTCTCAGGTGGGGCCTTGCTTGGAAAAGACATCTTGCTTCAGAATTGACTGGATCTTAACCTATTATTTTTAGAAAGCTGCTGAGGCAGAGGCAGTGATCTAGCAGGAAGGCAAGTACAGCTGAGGAAGCGCTCTATCTCTTTTCCTTGTTAGATCAAACTAGAATCCATTGCCCTTGCATCCAATATATATCTATATCACTAATTCTTCACAGAACTGAGCACGTGTAATAGACTCAAGTGTTACTGTCACTTGTCTATGTTCTGTATGAACAATGAAGGGAAACACACAGGCACTGAAAAATAAAACGTGTGCAAACATGAACACACTTTGATCAGCTCATACTGTCTCTCCCAAACAGTTGAGAAGGTACAGGATACATGAGGGCATAGTTGTAACCTTTTCTTCATGCTGGTCCTTCGAACTCAAGGATATTACTTCTCCATGAAATAATTAACACTGTATAGTTGTGTGTGTGTGCGCGCGCGCGCGTGTGTATATTTGCACCAACAAGAGGACATCAAATATCCCATGGTTTACAGATACAGATGTTGCAGGTTAATGTAACAAAGTTTTCCATGGTCAGACTAAAGTGCTGGGATCTCTTAATACCCAGCCATGCTGCCAAAGGCATCTTCATACCTTTTGGATATCGGGAATGGCTTGACATGGTGGCTAAGACACTGAGTACGAGTCACAGAGCCCTAGTTCAAATCTTGGCTCTTCCATGAATCACTTGCTGACTTTAAATGTGCCATTCGCTGTGTGTGCCAGTTTCACCATCTGCAATATGGAAGATAATAATATTGACTCACCTTACAAAATTGCTTGAAGGATTGCAGCTAGATAATCCATGCAAAGTGCTTTGAGGATTTAAAAGCACTATACAAATGTTAAATATTTTTATCAGCGCAGTTAAGCTAATGGCAACAGTGAGGAGCATAATACTTCTGTCTGCCAAACACTGCCGGTGCAGGGGACAAACTAGTGGGCTACTCAGAGAAATGACGAGAGCGAAGATGTTAGAGTACACAGAGATTTTATGCAAGAACAAAAATGTAGCCCATTGTATTGATTGGCCAAGTAAATTGGAAACATTATATAGAGGCATTATAAAAAGGCGCGAGTATTATTGTGTAGTCCTGTAGGCACCTACTTAGTAACAGGTCCCACAGAGTTCTGTGGAACTTAAAAGTGAGTGTATACAGATTTTCAGCCTTAATGCAGGAAATGTGCTAATTAGCTGGGTTAAATCCATTTCTGCTCCTTCAGTATGAATGCACTGGCATGCTTTCTGAATTACTGTAATGGTTGTTCTGGCTCTCTTTCCCCCTGAGTTGAACTTATTTTTGCAGTCAGTTTACTACGTAATTGTATTCTGTGCTCTGTTTCATGTCAGTTTTTGTTTCCAGGTACTTTGTGCACTGCCCATTCCACACATGCCCTGCACAAATGACTGCCCTGTCTAGTTATTTATCCAATCTTTTTCTGTTCTAAGATCTTTATAGGTACAGATCATTTTGTCAGCATTCCTCAGGCTTTGTTAGATCTCTTGAAAAGCTATTGTGGTGTAATAAATTGTGCTGAACCTTTAACATGGGAGGGTGAGATTTAAATGTATGCTAGGTCATAAAGTGGCTTTGTTTGAACATGTGAAGGTTAGTCTCTCAGTCTTGATCGTCCTACAGAGTTGTTGGGAGGATTGTATGAATGCATGAGGGGAAACCTAAAAGCACTGCGGCAGTGTGGTGTGGTTTTTGAAGTATGTGTTTATCTTCTCTCCCTGGTAAAGAACGATAATAGATGGCTCATGGATGTATGACTGTGATCTTTGTTCCTAGAGGATCTAGATTATGTTTCTTTCTTCACTCTAGTGCCCTTATTCAAGGCGCATTTTTATCCTTGGTCCATGCCAGTTGTGGGTTTCAGTCAGCACATGTATCTTCAGTCATATTGTCACATACTGAGTCAGTGTGGTAAATGGGGAAAAAATACGCATGGACTTGCCTCAACATGTGTAGTCACTAAAAAAATGTTCGGTGGAGCTTGCTTGCGTAGCTGGTAAGCTGACTTAAACCTTCAGCTACCACAGAGAAAACCAGTCTAATCCTGACTGAAAAAGTTACACCTTCTCTTTTGTATGTTAAGTGTACCCAGTACCTTTGCTGTGATTATTTAGTATTAGATGAGTGAACTCCTTGGTTGCTTTATGTACTCCAGTATTGTCCCAGTCTGAAAAATATAAGCCACAGAGCTGACCCACTTCCCTACTGACCTCCTTCTGCAACCAAGCAAGCCCTCGCTCTGTCTTCAGAGCAACCCTCTTGCTCAACAACCCATGGTCCTGTAGGAGACTCAGACATTGCTGCCTATTCCCAAAGGTGCCTGATCTGAATGTAATATTACAATACAATGCAAAGTGTGTCCACCATATTTACATAATTATTTGTCATCCTATCCTGATTTCCTTTTTTCTCCCTTATAATTTATAGCAATTTCATGAAAATTTTTCATAAGGTACACACCTGTAGGTTGTAAAAGTAGAATATCATCTAAACAAAAAGAGGAGTTCAAGCATGCGTAAAAGTTAAATATTCTTCAGAGCAGCTCATCCTTAACTGGAATTTTATGAGAACAAGTTCTTTATTTTAATTTCATATGCACTTTTAAAAACAATAATAATCTCAGCCCCTTTGTTATGTTAGTTTCTCTGCTGGTAATACATTTACCTTCACTCAAGTGCCAGAAGGAAAGGCTCCTTTCGTTTGTTCGAAAGAATCAAACTAGTTCTACAAAATCAAATGAGACTGCAGCTGAAAGTTCTATCAGGCAGCAGTGTCACTTTTGAAGGAGAAAAGGCTTATATTAATAAAATTAATAATACCTTTCAGAGGGAAGCTATTATTTTCAAAGGGAAGAAATGTAAGTGAGAGTTTGAACAAGATATTCATACACAGGCACATGGGCTCTGAGATGAAAGAAGAAAAGAAGCTGGAGAAAAGGATTAAGGCATGCTCTGGTTTTAGGTTACTGCTTTTATTAAGCCTGTTACGTTTCATTGTTGTTGTTGTTGGTTTTTTCCACAGTCAAATGCCCTGCTTCTCTGTTATTTTGAGGTACAGGGTAAGAAGAGCTGTGTGAGGGCTTGCTATATAAACGTTGCAGACCATTGTAGGTTTGATAGTTAGCTTGAGGGTGGCAAGAGAAAGGATAATAAATAGATTAATCGCACAGCATTCACTTTTGAAACAAAGTCAATTCAAAGATTGACCCAGTCACAGGGATGAAGAAAGCCAACTATAAACATCTGTTGAAAATAATTGAATTAGCTGTAACGCAGAATAGTGCTAGTTCATGGTTATAAGCACAGTTGTAAACCAGCTGGCTAAAAAATGACCCAGTCTCTCAGCCATCACTTCATAGTTAATGCGAAATTCCATTCATTGTTCATGAGCAATTTGATTTATATAAACCCTTTTTCCCTCTTAGCCATTTCCTCTTGGCTCTGAAGTTTGTAATTTAAAAAATCATATTCCAGTTATGTGTTTATTTGTTGATGTGTTCTAGGTAGTGGTTATATTTAAATCTGACTTGGACATGGTGTGAATTGGAAGATTAGTTTCCCCATGTGATGTCTTCCACACACTGGACTCAATGGAGGAATCTAGTATGAATTATCAGCAGTAAACATTTTTATAGATGTTGTACCTACAAAAAAGATTACAGATTCTGTGGATCTTAAACTTCCTCCAACCTACTATCTATTTGAATATTACTGAATTTATTACTTAATATATTTTCTGATTTCTCTTTAGGTTTCAGTCGAGCAGCATTACCGTTTGGTTTAGTAAGGCGAGAACTGTCCTGTGAGGGCTACTCCATTGATCTTCGATGCCCAGGAAGTGATGTCATTATGATAGAGAGTGCTAATTATGGACGGACAGATGACAAAATTTGTGATGCTGACCCTTTCCAGATGGAGAACACAGAATGTTTCCTTCCTGATGCCTACAAAATTATGACACAAAGGTAAAAGAAATGCCAACTACAGAAAAGAATCCACGCTCTACTAGCTAGAATTGAGTTTCAACATCTTAATAAAGATGTGCGTATTTCCAGTGGGGCTTTCCTCACCCCCTGGAAAGAATTAGTCTCATATTCTCTTATGTTTTTTTTTAGAAAAAGTAAAAGAAAACTGTCTGAGCTTTATATTTAAGCTCTTTTGAGTAAAAAGCAAGAAAGCATGCTATAAAGTCCCAGAAACAAACAAACACACCTCTGGTTATGCTAATACTCTTGGTCAGCATTTAGCCTAATCAGGAGAGACAAACACACACAATCCTTTGGTTCAGTCTAGGGCAGGGAGTGATGTCTCTCTGACATTCCCTCATGGCCTCCCAGCTCCCAGAAAGGTTGAGCACCTGTCTTCTCTCTTTCCCTGCTGTTCCTTTCCCACTTGCACAGGAAGCACCAACAAACACTCCTTTCGGCTCTGTAACGGCTCTGGTGATTGTCTCAAAATTCTTGCTGGGTAAAGCACCGTCTTGGCTCAGCAGTCGCCTTCCTGTGGGGCCAGTGCCAGCTCTTCCAGCTGGAGTCCTGCACCCCTTTCCCAGCCTCAAGGTGCCCAAACAGCCCTTGCCTTCACTGCCTCACCTTCTGCCGCTAACAGCTACATGCCTGCCCTACCTGTGTCTGTGCTTTTCATCGACTTCTCTTCCATGCTCAGCACCTCTCTCTCCCCCAAGCTTTCTCCTGGCCTCCTTTTATCCTCCTGCCCCTGTGCAGTCCTTTCTATACCTCTGCCCAGGTGTTTCTCATTGAGCTCAATGGGAAAGAAAACTCCTCCATCGCATCTGTGTTGCTCATTTTTCCTGTGCCTGCTCGCTGAATGGCAAGCGGGAGGCAGCGCACCCAAATGACCTCTCACACCCCCACTGCCTGTTCAAGTAGTTTTAAAATGGCCATACTAAGTAAATACATCAAGACTTCAGCCCTGTACACATTCTACTATGACTTTTGCTAAGCTCATTTAGACTTACTTCTGAGTAGACATGAGCTATGACAGTAAGTACTCTTTAAAACAGTGCTTGCAAGTGCTTAAGCTTGTCACTATGTCACTCAGCCCCCCCCCCCCGACACACACTCTGAGTACAGGTTTGAAAAGCTTAACTATTGATCTAAATTGATCACAGAACAGTCAGTCTATATGATAATTATGGAAGAATTTATTAAATTATCTTTGAATTTTTGGAAACACATATTTTCTATAATTCAGTTTTTAAGATACTGAGTTATATACCAATACAGCATCGGTAATAACAGAGCTAACCAAATATGGAACTGATATTTCACTATTTTTAAGTTTTACCACAAAAATATTTTGCCTGAACTTCACATGCAGCTTTTAAAAAAAGGTAGAAAATTATATTCAAATATGTCATACAATGTTAAATTGCAGAAAATCAATCAATCAATGGCAGTACCAGGTTAGAGCATTATAAATCATTCCTATAGAACTGTGTTCTGCAGTTAAACTGCATTGCATTTAAAAGCCAGAAATAGTTTATAAAAGTCAGTACCATGAATATCAAGAATTGTTAATGAGCACTTTCAACATTAATATACTGGCTACATTTCAGCATAACACAAAATTATTTATTGAGACATGAATGAACATTGTATATCCCCTCTTCCAGCACAGCTGGAAGGAAGTAGAAGCTTTAGCGTCCAGTTTTAGCACACATCACTTCATCATTATATTTAAACCTGAACAAATCGTGGTAAGTCTTAACTGTAGTTTCTCAATATGAACTTTGTTTATGAAGCTGCTCTTTAATAAACCATAGTCAAGATAAAACCAAGGAGAAGAATTCAGATGTAGCCCTAGACTATGATGCGTTACAAAGGGAAATTAAAGCATTTGATCGCTTAGCTTTGCTGGAAAAGAACAGGGTAGGTGGGATACCATAAGCCTGGCATTTGCTCACACAATGCTGACACCCCCTCTCCTCGTTTTTAGCATTGTATTCCAATGTAAACTCCTAATTTTCAAAAATTCCTCTATTCTTCATAGTCTCTATGCATCACACATATGGGCTCTGCACTATACTGAAAGGTGACAGGTGATTCTACTTAATAACAGTATACCTGTTTCTGCTTCCACAACTTCATTCCACTTGAGGCCTCTAGTTAGCTACAGAATGTTTTCCCTCCACCTACTCCTCAACACTTGTGTGAAACAAAAATATTCCAGTCAATTTCTTTTGATGTATGCATTACATACAGGCACAATTCAGCTAGATACATTACATTGGAACAGGCACAATTCAGTTAGAGATAAACACTATTAAGTCACACTTATTTAAATGGTAGAATTAAACTACTTCAAGATACGCTATGGAAACTTAGCAGTACTCAATTTGGCTAGATTGTGTATCTTGTTCTGACTGTGGTTTGGAGAGCAGCATGTGCTCAAAAGCTTGTCATCTGTAGCAAATAGAGTTTAATGAGCTTGCAGAATCTTTGTCCTTGCAGTAGCCAATGAAGTTAGTCCAGTGCACAAAAACAATTATTATTTGCAAGTATGTAATATAATTTCTGCCTATAATCTGTTCCGCATTTCCATATCATTGAAGAACCACTGGCTATTACCTTCGATAAATTTTGGAAAACAAGTGCCAGATGACTGGAGAAGGGCTAACATTGTCCCTATTTTCAAAAAGGGGGGAAAAAGATGACCCTGGGAACTACAGGCCAGTTAGTCTGACATCAATCCCTGGAAAAATTCTGGAGAAAATTAAACAATCAGTCTGCAAGCATCTTGTACAAAATATAGTGATTAATAGAAGCCAGTGTGGATTTATCAAAAATAAGTGCTGTCAGACTAATTTAATCTTTTTTTTTTTTTGTCTGGGTAACCTCCCAAACAGACAGAGGGAACACTGTTAACATAATCTGCTTAGCAAAGCTTTTGACATAGTGCCCTATGTCACTCTGATAAGCAAATTAGCAAAAAGTGGACTAGATAGAAAAAACTAATAGGTGGATCCAAAATTGGCTGCTAAATGGGACACAAAGAGTGCTCATCAATTGCATCTTCTCAAACTGGATGGAGGTAATGATTTAGATGAGGAAGTTCAAGCAATGATAATTAAATTTTCAGAGGATACAAAACTGGGTGGAATAGCAAACACCCTAGAAGACAGAATGAAAATCCAGGGTGATCTTGATAAACTTGAATACTGGGCTGAAAGCAACAGAATGAGATTCAGTAAGGTTAAGTGCCAAGTTTTCCACCTAGGAAAAGGAAACCAAATGCATCGATACAAGATGTGGATCGAAAGAACTGAAAAAGACCTTGGAGTTATTGTGGACAACAGGCTAAATAAGAGCCAACAATGCAATGCAGCCAGCAAAATGTCATATGCTGTTCTGGATGCTTTAATAGAAGTATTACTTCCAAATCATGAGTAGTAGTAATTCCCCTATACTCATCACTAGTTAGACCCCATCTGGAATCCTGTGTCCAGTTCTGGGCACCAAGATGTAAGCAAGATGCAGACAAGTTGGAAAGGGTCCAGAGGAGGGAAACACAAATGATCCAGGGTTTGGAACCACTGCCCTATGAGGAGAGACTGAGAACTGGGCATGTTCAGCCTTGAGAAGAAAAGACTGAGGGATTATGCTGTCTCTCTAAGTACCTCAAAGGCTGTTACAAAGAGGAAGGTATTCTTGCTGATGCCAGAGTGTAGGACACGGAATAATCAATTCAAGTTGTGACAACCCAAGTTTAGGCTAGATATCAGGAAAGGTTTCCCCACTGTCAGAGCAATATGACTGTAGAACCAGTTGCCTAGATAAGACATGTTCTCCCACACTAGAGACATTCAAAAATAAACTGGACAGCCATCTGAGTGGGATGGTGTAAGCTGGTATCCTGCAACAGAAGGGGGTTGGACCCGATGGCCTTCATAGTCCCTTCCAATTCCTATTCTATTCTATAATTCCAAATAAGCCAAAAACATTTTGTACAGATCTGGAAACATCCACCACCACCAGCACCACCACCATCTAATTGTGATCCAGAAGTTCAGTTCTCTAAAATGGCATTGCCAAAGAAAGCTCCATGGGTGAAACCTATTTGCAATTTGCTCAACAGTATTACATGAACTTGAAATTCCTGTTCCCTAACAAAGGAAAGGATCTGCATTAAAGTCAATAGTTCAAATTAATGTAATGATTCTTGCTTTATATTGCTACTAACTTCACACCACACTGTATCTTGAAATTGTCGTGCTACTTTCCTTCTCCCTTGTGTCACTCATTCATCTTTCACAGGGCACAGTTGTGCTGAAGTTGAAGCAGTATATACATTGCTTACTCACTTTGCTTTCTTGACCTTTCTGTTTGTACGTTAGTAGTAAGAAGGCTATTTAAAATTCATACACCCTTAATATGGCACCTCCTTTTCTTTTGCTTTCCTTTTCTTAAATGATGTCTAAAAAGAGAGAAGGAAGGTAGGCGAAATGGAGGTATTCTCTACCAATCAAGTACTTTTTGACAAATGATGTTTTTAATTCCTTTTATCAATGTGAGTGATGTATGGCTGGAAAGAAAAAACAATAAAAATAAATTACCTTAAATAAATTACATCCCATACTGTAAGCATTACATATAGTCAGGCCTCCAAAACACACACACACTCCACCAACAGCAGCAGCAATGAAGATATCAAGGAAGCTTCCTTTTAAGTAAAAGCAAGCTGCTTCTCTTCTTTCTAACAAAAATGAGTTATAGAAAGCATTGTACTATAGCCTATGGACTTGGGATCTTGGTTGGGAAAATCAACTATCTCATCTGATTAACCTCATCAGTGTAGATTGCTCTGGCCCCTTTAGCCTCTGGTTTGTATGGGCCAAAAGCCTAGACACTTCTGCCTTATTTCATTGTACTGCCTCCTACTGGGAATCATTTTATAGAATCTTACTGCTTTCTGACAGCACCCAAAAAACTGGTTGTGTAAAAGTGCCGTGTGATGCACCATTAAAATTGTATGGCTTAACATGGGTTCTAAAATGCTTTCTCTCCAAGTTTTCAATCCAGAAAAGGCGTTGTCTTATTAATAATGAAGCCACCCTTTTAAAGATCAGGGACTTACAGGCCTTGACAGGGATCTTTTCTGCTTTACCAGCTTTCATGTCAATGGAATAGCTGCTGCTTCTAGCTTTTTAAAAATATTGTTCTGTGTGGACAGTGTCATATAGCCAACTGCAACCTGCATTTTTCTATTTCTCTTTCGCTTGGCATTTTGGAGACTTGGTGCTCTTTCTCTGCCCCAAACTGATTGTATTGATTGTCACATATCAGATACCAGTTTGGAATTCCATTCCAAGTATATTCCTGGAATGAATGTGCATCAAAGCTGTCATTGTAAATTACTGTTCTTCGTCGTGGCCTCTGTGCATCACACACATGGGTGCTGCACCTGCGCAGGGCCTAGGCTGGAAGATTAGAAAGCTAACGGTTTTTAGCGGGAAAACTCTGCTTCCCTCCCCCTCCATAGTATAAATAGAGCGGAGTGTCCGCCATTTTACTCAGTCTTTGCGGCTGCCGCTCACTGTGCCTCGTGCCTGTTCATCTCTTGCTTAGATTCTGCCTCGTGTTTGTTCTACGGTTGTTACACCTACTTGGTTATATTCCAAGTTTTTTCTCTTACCTGTATTACAATCTTTCTTTCTAAAAAAAAAAAAAGCCAAAAATATTATAACTTTACCCTCTGCACTATCTTCTTCTTTCCTTTTCGCGATGGCGCAGCAAGGTGCATTTTGCAAATGCATCAAGTGCGGCTCCAAGATGTCCCCAGCGGACCCACACGATCTATGCCTCCTCTGCGTCGGCGAGGGGCATAGAACCGATAAGTGCGGCCATTGCTTGACCTTCACCAAGCAGGCCAGAAAAAATAGGAAGAATCGTCTCCATAAGCTACTCTGGGACCAGGCCTTGATGCAATCAGACCAGTTGGTCTTAAGGCCTGGCTCCTCTTCGACTGCGCCTCCTCAGCGCTCCGCCTCTGCCTTGGCCGCATCCTCTAAGCACCCTACCTTGGCTTCGGCCGCACCTCCACAGTGTCCTTTGGTCGAAGGCGCTACTTCAGTGGAAGCCCAGCAGCGACCTTCTCCCCCAACCAAACAACGGCAGAAGCGTAAGCACACTGGATCTGATAAGTCCTCTGGGCACAAAAAGCTGAGGAAGGATAGGCGAGCAAACCGGCTCGTCAGGGCAAAAAGCGAACCTGGGGTTCAGGTTCGTCGGGATTCTCGGTACCGACCTCCGCTACGGTACTGACTCCCTCGGGACCGGCCCTGAAGTCAGTAATGCAGGTGACTCCGCCGGGATCCTCCAGGCAAATAATGCAGGCTCTCAGCCTGAGAGTGCGTCTCCTCCACAACCGGAGGCAGCGCTTAGGGAGTCGATCTCAGATGGAGAGATCAGAGACTCCCCACCGAGAGAGCGCTCTCCAACCCTGAGGCCTACAGCCGAGCCACCTGCGGAATCTCAGTTGCCACCTGGACATTGAAGCCGTTCCACTGACCGTCAAGTTGATGTCTGGCCAATTCCTGGCTACAGTGGTTTTTCAGGTTGGGGTGAATACCACCCGTTCGCCTACTACCCATGGGACCATCAGTCACCACCAATCCTGAGAGAGGCGCCATCCACTTCGGGGCATGCAGAGAGGAGGCGCCCACCATCTCCGGAGACCTTCGCTTCCAGTGAGCACTACCACTATCAGGAAGACTTGGATGAGTCGGAAGTGGACTCCACATCTCCCGATGTGGCCATTACCTCCCAGGGCCCTGGGTCCCTGGACAAGCCCCATGTTACCTTCGCGGAGCTCATCTCTCGCCTGGTTCGGTCGCTGGAGATCGAGGCCCACCATCGCCCCAGTCCCAGCACTGAGAGATTTTACAACATCGTCCGGGGCGAGCAGTGTGCAGCCATAGTCTTGCCGCTCATTACTACGCTTCGCCAAGCGATGGTCCAGCCCTGGGACCAACCGGCTCAACCACAGGCTATGTCTTGTCAATACGAAGCCATGTACCGGGTTTGGGAGGAAGACATACCGTTCCTGCTATGCCACCCAAAGCCCAACTCGGTGGTGGTTGAGTCCTCCCAGGGCAGGGAGTCGAGGGGTCACACAGCTCCTTGCAGTAAGGAAGGGAGGAAGATAGATATGCTTGTGCTCCGGGTCTATGTGGCCTCTGGACTCAGCCTACGCATATCAAATTATGAAGCGACACTGGCACGTTACCAGTACTTCATAATGCAAAAGCTGGAGAACGTCACCTCCTCCCTTCCGGACCATCAAGCGGACCTGGCCAGAGTGTTCATAAAGGAGGCAATGCAAGTGGCAATACAACAACTTTCCACTGCAAGGTACCATGTGGACACTGACTCTAGGGCCCTGGTCAGTGCTATTTCTCTTTGGCGGCATGCGTGACTGAGGAATTGTAATTTCCCTGAGGAAATGAAGAGGAGAATAGAATAAATGCTGTTTGATGGTACCGGACTGTTTCATGCAAAGACCGACCATAAGCTCAAGTCGATCCATGAATCACGCATGACAGCACATTGCATGGAGCTTCCACAGCAAAAACGTAAGTGGTCATGGTCCCGACCTTCCGAACGTCAACAATACCAACCCCGTCAGCAGTATCAATAAAGGCAGCAACGCAGAAGGCGGCAGCTGCAACAACGCTTCTCTCAGGGCCGTTGGCGTTTCGATACTGAGAAGCGTCCTCGTTGACGGTCCCGGTGGACCATTCTGTCTCTCCACTCCCCACCTTCCCCTCTCCCTTTTGGGGGCCAGCTCCAAAGCTGACTCCCCATCTGGGAGTCCATTACATCTGATAGGTGGGTGTTGTCCATCATTCAGCTTGGATATAGAATAGAATTCTACATTATTCCTCCGTCGAGCCTGATCCGATTTACACCTTGCTCTTTAGTACTATGCGATGAGGTCTATCAGCTACTTCGTAAAGGAGTGATTCGACAACTCTTTACACGGATTCTATTCCAGATACTTTATGGTCCCTAAACAGAACAGTGGTCTTTGTCCTATCCTGGACTTGCGAGATGTTAACAGGTACATCAAACCTAAAAAGTTTTGGATGACCACCTTAAAAATATCCTTCCGTTGCTGAGGAGAGAGGATTGTTTCGCCTCACTGGACTTGAAGGATGCATATTTCCATATCCCAATTCATCCTTCTCACAGATGCTTTCTACATTTCACTGTCGGATCCGATATATTCGAATTCAATGTCCTGCCATTTGGTCTCGCCACGGCTCCAAGAGTCTTCACAAAGTGTATGGCTCCAGTGTGTGCATGCCTGCGAATTCAGGGTATACTAATATACCCGTACTTAGATGATTGGCTGATTGTGTCCCAGACTAGAGACAATCTCCTGTCAGCTGTACACGAAACTTGTGCTTTGCTTGAAAATCTTGGACTTTGCATTAACCGCGAGAAATCGTCCCTTATTCCTACGCAGGTCATCGATTTCATCCAAGCACGTATCGACTCTACTCTAGAGAGGGCATTTCTTCCTCCGAACCGTCAAGACACTCTTTGTGCGCATATTCATTGGATTCAACAGGACAGTACAGGCCATCACTATACAGAGACTTTTGGGGCACATGGCTGCCGCAGTTGCCATTGTACCGTACGCCAGACTCCGGCATCGGCCTCTACAGTTGTTCTTCAACAAGTCATTTCATCTGCAGCGGGACTCACCAAGCAAGTTAATTTGGATTTCGCTGTCAATCCTCCATACCATGACATGGTGGACTGCTCTAGACAATCTGTCTATTGGCGTACCGTTCCGACTCCCCCCAACTGACAGTAACATTGTTCACCGATGTGTCCCTCATCGGGTGGGGTGCGGCATGTGCAGGACTTTGATTCCAAGGGGCTTGGAACCGATGGGAAGTGAAGAAGCATATCAACTTCCTCAAACTCTTGGCGATTTTCAACACTCTCAAATCTTTCGAAACGGTCCTACAGCGCCAAGTTGTCCAGATTGCTTCCAACAACATCGCTGCTGTTTTTTACATCAACAAGCAGGGCGGGACAAAGTCACCTGCACTGGCTCGACTATCGATGGAAATTTGGGATTGGTGTATCCCAAGGGACATAATGCTACTGGCAGTTCACCTTGCGGGGACCGACAACATAGAGGCAGATACACTGAGCAGACAAATGTCAACGACCCATGAGTGGGAGTTAGACCGACGGCTTTGCGAGCAACTTTTCCATCTATGGGGATACCCAGACATGGACTTGTTCGCTACCCAAGAGAACAGGGTATGCAAACTGTTTTGTTCGAGAGCGAGTATCGGACCGGGATCGACAGAGGATGCCCTCATGATCCCTTGGAACAACATGACTTTCTACGCTTTCCCCCCAATTCCGCTCTTGATGAGGGTTGTATCGAAAATAGTTCAAGACAATGCTACGGGGATATTAATAACTCCATGGTGGCCGAGGCAACCTTGGTTCACCACTCTCTCCTCAGTCTGTCCAAAGGTGTATTTCTTTGGCTCCCAATGATTCCTCATCTGTTAACACAGCACAACAGAGCGATCCGACACCCGGACTTGACTTCTTTGAAGCTGACGGCGTGGCACATCCGATAAGTCTAACTGCAGAATCGATTCGGACGACATCTCGACCACTGGAACTCGCAGCTCAACAGACTGTGCAACCAAACCTTTCCTCGGACCCGTTAGGAATCGCTCTGGGACCGACAGCCTTGGACCCGCATATCCAAGCAATTCTCGAATCTGCGCTAAGGCCATCAACGCGTCGATCTTATGTGGCAAAATGGAGAAGATTCTCAGCTTTTGCCTGGTGCCATTCTTTTTTTCCGGGATCGGCCTCTATTGAGAACATTTTACAATTTCTCTTCAAATTGCACTATTTGGGACTTAAACCATCATCTATAAGGGTTTACGCTGCTGCCATTTCACATTATCGTGGCAATATACAGGGCTCATCGGACAAGGGCTCTCCGGTCACATTTCAGAGATTGTCTAAATGGATCGTTCAGACTATAGTTTTGGCATATCAATTAGCAAAGATGGACTTACCTGCGCTTCCAAGGGGTCATTCTACATGAGCAGTAGCGGCTTCATCAGCCTTTGCAGCAGGAGTTCCGATCCAGGATATCTGCAGACCTGCAGCCTGGGCTGCTCCATGCACTTTCGCCAAGCATTATCGGCTTGATGTGCGTGCCAGACAAGATTGCTCCTTTGGTAGAGCAGTTTTCTCCGCTATTCTTGGTTGGCGACACTTCCCTCCTCCGAGTCTGGTAAGCTTGCTAATCACCCATATGTGTGATGCACAGAGGCCGCGACGAAGAAAAGTAGGTTGCTTACCTGTAACTGATGTTCTTCGAGTGGCCATCTGTGCATTCGCACAACACACCTGCTGGCCCTGCTTAGTGTCGGTGAGTGGAAATGTTCTTCATCGGTACAATACTTAAATTTTTAGCATATCGATGATGCTTACTGTGATATCATCTTCAACCTCAAGGGGGCGAATGTTCGGTCTTCAAGACTGAGTAAAATGGCAGACACTCCGCTATAGTTATACTATGGAGGGGGAGGGGAGCGGAGTTTTCCTGCCAAAAACCGTTAGCTTTCTAATCTTCCGGCCTAGGCACTGTGCAGGCACAGCACCCATATGTGTGATGCACAGATGGCCACTCGAAGAACATCAGTTACAGGTAAGCAACCTGCTTATCTGAAATATCAGGTACTTATTTTCCTTTGGCACATCATTGACTTTCACTACCAGAATCTAAAAGATACTTGACAAACCTCTACTGTGCCTGATTATCAGAGCCAAGCACTCTTCCTTAGACAGTTCTTTATTTAGAGCTAGCTTCAGCTCACATCAAAGTGGGCTTACTGGCATAGGCATTCTTTCTGCACAACTCATCTCAACGAGAAAATTTGAAGTCACATGGATGATTGAGACATTCTTCCGATTTAAAAGTAGTTTTTAACGTTGGCTACATTTTGTGAATTCACTTTTTCACAAAGAAAAGTGATGAAAGAGCCTTGGTTTGCATTTATCTGAAGAGTGAGTTTTTGTTATATGGTAACCCGCCCTGTAAATATCCTTTGCAGTGTGGGTAGCTTGCTAAACTATCCTTGTCTTACTGTGGGTCGCATCTTGCTCATTCCCCTTGAGTACTTCTGTGAATGTGCCATGGACTGTGCAACAGGACCCATCTTATATGTCTCCCTATGCCAACATCAAGCCCTGTTGCTTTTATTGCAGTTTCCCCCACTTATTTCCTAGAGATGACTATGTTTTGTGTTCTCCATCGATGCAATGCAGTAGGATTGCTGGCACTGGCTCACCATCTGTTTTGTTTGTTTTATGTCAGAAATTTTCACATATCTCCATCTTTTAAAAGACAAATGTTGTTTTCACTTTCACTTGAACACTTGTAAGTGACTAAAATGAAATACTTTTCCCCATCAATGTCCTGAGAATTGTCTCTTCCTGAAGTATGGGAGGCACCATCCAGGAAGATTGATAAGGCAAAGCTACAAATAGATTATTTTTTGGCTTGGTCTTTGTCTTGACAGTTGTTAAATGGTGAGCACCAGGTGAAAAATGTAATGTGATCTTTGCTGGCAAAAAGGAATGGCCTGTTTATTATTCCCTTTCCAGTGGTTCATTCTCTGTAATTTACAGCTTTTCCACCCTTTTCCAAGAGTAGGTCCTCATGAAAGTGGAGAAGTATGAGCCACTCAATTTGCCAGAACATGGACTTTGCAAAAGACTTTCTTTTAAAGTAAATATGTTGACCGGGCTAATAAGATGATGATAGATAGATACGGATTTCATGGCTACATATCTCCCTGTCAAACAACCTTGATTAGCCCTGTCTAAAAAGAAAAGAAGGATTTCTTTAAAGGGAAGCCTAAGTTTCAACAGCTCCCATAACTCTGCGCTCCCCAAGTGTTGTGGCTCACACCTTACCAAACACTGTGAAGAACCATGGAAACAGTCATGACCAACCAAAAATTAAAACAAAAACACCTAGAGGATTTCACTGGAAAGCACCCACTTTTACCTCCTTAGCACTGTTAATTATACTTTTGCTTAAATATTAAAAAGTTGGTTTGAAAAGTTGTAACCCTTATCAAGGTTGGTCAGAGCTGTGACTAAACGTGACTTCTCTTTGACTGCTACTTCATAATTTCTGGCTTTTAGGAACCATACCTCATCATCACTCACCCAAAAGCAATGTTGTCCTACAGGTCAGACTCTTAGGCCACCAGTTTATCAACACAATGGATCTACAACAGACAGGGTTTGTTGTTAATGGCACAGAATTATTAATAAATGCAAAAATTGGAAAATTCTGTACAATATGATGTTTTTGACAATGAAGAAAAATTCATTTATGATTAGAGGTAGTAGAAAGTGAATACTGTTTTATGGGAAATAATTTTTATCCCAGATATAAATTAATTTTGCTATAGGAAAACCATTTTTAGAATACTTTAAAAATATTAATTTTTGAAGTCTGGACTATTTGATAGTGGTGGACTATTTGATTCCTTAACAGAAGAAAACCTGTACTAAACACCAAACACAGAAAATAAGCGAAATGTCATTGGAATTTTATTCTACACTGTTGAAGTGTTCTGCAAGAACCACACTAAATTTCTAGGTTAAATCTCATATGCAACCAAGTGTGTGTGTTTTTTTTTAAATACAGCACCCTTTTACTACTTATTTCTAATGGGTAAATAGCAGTTACCTTATACTTAGACAGATGAATACACAAACTGGTAGACTGCTTGCAAATTGGAACATTGATAATTTCTTGGTAGCAATTTGGCTGAAAAAGTTAAAACTCGAAGAAATTGACTCATATGAGTTGTATGCACATTAATTGAGCTTTTTTCATACAACCTTTTGATAATATTGATTTGAGCTTGGAAATGGTTGGCACAAAGCTGTATTGCTGGCCTTATGTTTTCTGACCCGCTTTAATGTTCCATTCTGGTGTAGTAAACTGCAGTTTTCATCCATTCCTGAGCTCTCAGATGACCACATACATGCTGATTAAAGATATCTGCCTTGACTGAAAATAAGTGGCCAAACACATGTCTAAGGGTTCTATGCATCAACATTGAGTCTAATTTTTAAAAAAATCTGAGAAGAGAGCTTTAGATTGCAATTTAAGTTCTGTGTGAAGCCTCAAGGCTTCTGAGAAAATGCATTGGCCCCAGAGTAGAACTGATTACTATTCCACCTCACTGTAGCTGAAGAATTTGAGGCTGGCACCTGAAATTGCAGAGTTAATACTTAGAGAGAGCCCCTCCAACACCCACCCCCATTCCTAGATTCTTATCAAGATTCACACTGCTTTCTTTCTGGCAGTCCTACTGGACTTGATTTATGTGCCATTATATTTAATATACCAAATGAACATACAATGAGCTTACAACAATGTCATTATTTATACAAGCAATAACATAATTGTACAGATCATTCTCTTTCACCATTGTAGCACAGCTAATTATATTATGGATACTGGTCACTGTAGCCACTAAATCAGATGTAAAGTGGATTTAGGGTTCCTTTGCTTGGGATTGCAGAGCCATTTATCTCCGGCCTTTCCTGAAGAGACCTTTATTAAGCTATGATGACTGCTGAATAGGAAGTGTAACCAAGATTATTTTTATTCAAATATAATTTAAATATTCATCAAAGAGGATTTATGCTTGAAACTGACAGAGACTATTAACATCAAAAAATATAATTAACTGCACTGGGTATCATGAAGCAGAGTTAGCCAAATAGCTGAGAGGTCTAATTGCTCTAGAGTTTGCAAAGCAATAGTTTATATATTATACGGTTGCTGTGGAATTAATAGTAATATGGTTTCCTATGTGAAGCAATTAAATCTTTCTGGTAAGGTTTATTGCCCTATAGGAAATCTGTTGAATATCATGTCAAAAACAGGAGTGACACTTAAAATTGAGAACCTGTATGGGAGTGCAAATTAAAATGATAAGAACACAGACCTTGGAGTTGACAATCCTGTATGGTCTACCCTTGATGTGCATAAGCCTTAGCTGTATGCAGTGCAGGGGGTGAGATGTGGCAGAGTTTATTTCCACTGCCTTGCAGCTTTTCTTCTCTGAACCGTCAGGATGAAGTGCTGCAGTGGGGGAGTGACAGAGGTTGGGGAGCCACTTAGATATAGTGTGAGCAGTTACCTACTGCCTTCTCCCTGCCTGTAGTATACCCTTTTAGCCCTCTTTGAGGTCACTTCCTCATTTTGGCGATATAGCCAGAATGGTTCTTCCACCATTGACTGTTAGTGAGACAAGGTGAGAACTCCCAACTCAACAGCTGGAGAACTTAAGAGGACCTTGTTTCTGGGACTCCAGATATAGTCTAGTGGCACCCCAGACAATGCCAGGAGACTATAGGATTGCACTCTAGCTCACTGAAGATAACCCTTTAGAGTATGCATTAGGTTTAGGACTAATGAAATGCTTCCCAGGAAGTGAGTGAACTAAAAACAATGCTATAATTGTTACAAATAGCTTCACTACAGAGTCTTAAATAGGTTATCATGAGAACCTTTTGGTTATAATACACATATCTTTCCAGTTATCTTTCTGCTGTAATAAAAGTATTTTCCTTACCCCTTTCAGACTGTTAAGACTTTGTAGTAGAATATTTTAAAAGTTACACTTTAAAATTTGAATTTCATAGTTGGTGTTTTTGTTTTTGTTTTATTTTTTTGCATTTGTGCAGCCCATCCATCTTGAATTGAATGTTCTAATGGCATTTTTCATTACTGAAACTGCTGAAATGTGAGAACTTCAGGGTCAAAGATGTTGACAAAACTCACCCATAGCATGATGTTATGGTGCATCTGTTCTTCCTCCATTAATGAAGTCACAGCTAATTGCCTGATAAATTGTCCATCATTACTCAAAAAACCCCCTAAATAATTCTGGACTTTTCTCTTAGCCTTATCAATATAAAACAGGAAATTATAAGCATGAACTAGAAGAATGCCCCTTATTTTTCTGCATTTTAAACTACACATTTGAAAATGGTTTTATCTATATTTGGGTAATTCTGTTTGACGATTATGGGAAAGGGAACTAAGACAGACACAACCAGGCTTCCAGGTGCTTATAAAGACTTGCCTGTGTTATACATTATTGAATATGCTTACCCTGTTTATATCAGTGACATCGGAGTGTGTGCTAGTTTCTCAGAAGAGTACTCTTTGCCGCTTCATAGCACACCATCTTGTACTCCCAACCCTGCACATGGTGTTAGCAGATATTTAAAGCATTTCTGCCTAACATTTTATAGGTCATGATGAACTGAGCCTATAAAGTGAGTTACTGCCATGAATATTGTAGCATAGTGTTCAGTCTATGCTACAACTATTTTTATCTTACTACAGAAACATCAATTAGGGATTTAAAAACCTATAGAAACCCCATATAGCCTCTCCATGTCTCTGTCTCTCTTTTGATAACATAATAATGTTACAGACCTGTTGTACAAATCTGTGCTTCCTAGATTCATGCAGCCATGCAATTTCTTAGAGTCACTGTCTCCTTTTAAAGTGAAAAAGGGAATATGATTTTCAGCTCTGCTGACTTACCCACTAAACAGACCTTCAAAACTTGGAGGAAGTTCAAGGTGCCAAAACATGAGCAGTAGGTGATATGATTGATGGTTGGATGTACTGATCAGTTGATTGCCCTTAAGACCCTATTCCCTGTGGTGGAGATCAAAGTCAGCTGTGGGTGCAAAACTGGAACACAGCCTGTGATAGGCTCTGTTTGAATTGTACGGAACCCCTTCGAAATTAAAGATTGGGTAACTGGGTGATGATTGTGTTTCTTCATACAGTTTTCCACATCAACCTAGGAATTATGGCCATGGCATGCAAATTGGATCTCTGTTGTTTTTAAAAACTCATGTGTGAAGAACTGCTGGCTTCACAATGTTCCCATTTTGTTGCCTGGGAATGGAAGAACATTGAGGCTATTTCGGGTGGGGTGGGGTGGGGTGAAAAATAGGTGATCCTGGGTGTGGAAAGCACTCATGTCACATCAGGAAATGGAACTTATGGAATGATATTACCCTGTGGAGTCCCACCTCCTCTTGCCTCTTTTTAATCTTTTGGCTCCCTTCCTGTATGCAGTGTGGACTTTGCTGCTCATCCTTTGGGAGCTGAGTAGGAATTTTGGTGGGCAGTCTGATTGGCTCTGGGTCATCTGTTGGTTTTGCCTTATTCACACTGTGGGCAGTAATGGGTAATGGCTGTTCATAGATTGATTGTTAGGTCAGTTTGCTTACCTTTCAGAGGTAATTGCAAGGCTATCATAGTACGGGTTTGGGTTGGTGAGCATCAGTGGACACTTCTATGATGATTGGTATTTCCAGAGGCTACATGCGCAGGGTTTTGCAGCCTGGTGTAGAGTCTTTTAGGCTAACTAACAGCATCCACTTTGAGCTACATGGCTCTGATGAAAGGTAATACAGGAAGGCCTCCATTCATTAGGATTGTATTGTGTAGACCTGGCGGGTGAGCAGCCACCTGACAGATATAGGATGTCTTGCCCAATAGAATTACAGGCTAATTTCCTAAGAAAAATAGTAGCCTGAATAGTACTCATCCTTTGCAGATCTGCCTTAAATAAATGTGTCCCAAGAAAATATCAAAGTTCTGTTCCTGTCTTCTTGTCCCCCCGTTTTGTTTGCAAATGTCTGAACATTTAAAACCATTATGAAGTATAATAAATAACCCTGGTACTTTCTAGTTGTAAGCTTAGACTCTTTGAATTGCAATCCTATATCTGTCTGCTTAGATATAAGCCCTGTTGACTAATTGCGCTTACTTTCAAGTAAATGTGTTTGGTGCAAGACTTTTCAAACTATGCTGTTTCACACAGAATATCTTTCTTGGTGTGATTTCTAAGTAGAGGGTAATGACGTTGAACATATCTTTATTCTAGGCATTTTACAAGCTTTGCAAAGCTATTGTTTCAGCATAAATCAAACCATTGTTCTCAAACTAGGGATTCTGTGAGGTATCATTTATATATGTGCAACTGTGAGACAAGGATGAGTTCATTCTCTGATTCAGAAATAACTGCTGCTTACATGCATATGATGTTAACTTTCAAGTGGTGAACTCAGTGAAACAAATACTTTTCCAGATATGTAGTTGATTTCTCATTTCAAATGTATCAGCCTTCCAAGTCCATTATTTCACTGCCAGCATCACAGATAGGATTGAAAAACTGTCATTTACTCTATATACCTAGCATTCTTAGATAATTTCTTTGCCTTTGTGACTGAGATAGAAAGTAAAGATCCTTCAGTGTAGTTCCACTTTTAAAAGAGCACTTTGGGTAACATGCTGTAAGACTAAATGTACATGAGTTATAGTTCAGTTATCATGAACGCCATCAGCAATGCCTTGTTGCTTTCTTATCAGCCACTTCCTGCTGTCAGCCCAGTGTTATTTTCAATAGGGAAGGATTTGCATCCAATGTAATGCAGCATAATGTGTAGCAAGTGTAGGGTTTTTAATTGTGCAAACACCCACCGGAAGCTTTTGCAATGTTAAGCAATTTGATAAAAGGATTCGATTGTGCATATTTCCAATCTGATTAAAGATTATCTGGGAGCTGATAAGAGGTGGGCCAGTAGGTCTCAGTATATGCTTGTACTTCTGAACTTAATGTCTGAGAAGTACCGCTTTCCATGTGAATTCTAGCAGAACACTATCAGAGATCCTATGTGCCTTGCCCATCTCTTCAGGAGTAGCAACAGTGAAAAGACACATTTTCACAGGACATGTTACACCTGGACGCATTTCTAGATGCTGACTATGAACAGACACTACTGTGGCTGATGAATAACTGGATGCCAGTTCTTTTATGGCATCCACTGTCTCTCATTCTGCTACTCACATCACCATACACATGGTACTTGTGGCACAAACTTCAGAGATACATTTTCATAGAAAATGACACCACTGGTACTGAGTTGCTTGAATACCTTCCAAGGGACTATCACTGCTGTTGCATGTTTTAAATCACGTGTGTATGGCGGGGGGTGGAGTAAGGAAATCAGTAGATCAAATCAAAAGCCTTTCATTTAGTTGTAAGCCGTGAGTTTGACATTTATACTTTTAAATACATGAATGAAAGGGACTTAAAAGGTGTGGGTGGGAAGGCAGGTCCCACATGCTGGTCTCAGATTGCAACCTAATCAGTGCAAGAAGGAAGGGGAAGAATGGAAGGAAAGAAATTCGGGTCAGTAGGGAATGGCTTCAAATTAGTCATCTGAAGGTCTCTCCTGCTTTTAAAGTTCTGTTTCACTGCATATTGGAGTATGTTACAATGCATCATAAACACAATACACATTAAATCACATCAGCAAATGAACTGCAAAATGGGATCTTCCTCCCTGCCCAAAACTTAGTAACAAAAGAACTATGTAAAATATATTTGCTCCTACGAATCATTTTGTCCTGCACACAGAGGTCTCTGTGTTCTTTCTTCCCACCACACATAAGTACTGATTGTAATACTCAGAGAGAGCAATTAATGGGCTAGAAGAGCCATTTAGGAAAACGCAGAGCCATGAGGATGAAAAATAAGGAATAAATAATCATAAGCGTCGGAGTTTGTGATGACCAATCTAAATTTGAATGTACTTAGGAAGAACATGGTTTGAGAATGAAGTTATGCAGTGACTGCTTGTATCCTCACATGGTGCAACAAATTAAATATTTAAAAGCCCTCTCCCTTTCTGCTCCCACAACTTGAAAGAAAAATAACCTGCCAGAGAAGGGCCGGTATCGTTCTCAGATAATTAACATGTTGGGTTGAAAAAAGCTCAGACTGCCTCCAAGGTTCTGCAAGGTCATGTCTTAAGATGCTGCATCTTCTGTATGGCCTGGTAACTAGTTTCTTGCTAATTTAAATCTTAACTAGGACATCCCATAGCGATTTCCCATTTCCCTTGTCAAATGGGAAGTGATTGTTTCTGTATGTGAAAACTGCAGTGGGTGAACATTTTCATAAGTAATTGGTCCTAATTGACACTGGCCCCAATATATATAGATGCATTGTAATTATCCAAGGAGAAGTTTGGAAACTCCAGGCATCCTATAAATGTTTAAATAAATAAGTGTATACACATTTATTCACTATATGTATCTGTGATAACATTATTCCTGCATTATGTGGAGACATGATGACCCTTTGAAATTAAGGGGGTCTCACTGGTCTCCCTCTGTAAATAAATATGCCTTATTTTGCTCCTAAAATGAAGCCAGTTTTATGTTGAATGTGCAGTTCTGCAAACAAGAAAGTTGTACTGGATTAATAATACTTCGAGCGAGTCAGGTCTAATTTGCATTAAACTGACCCAAAGGTCTTGTAAAATTGCTCAGAATTATCAAGGCTTCTAACATATCAGAGGGTTTATTAACAAATTACTGGTGTTCTTTTAAAAATTGCTTATTTCACTAATTAAAGGAGCTTTTAACGGCAGTTTTAAGCTGCAGTTAAAATCTATGCAAATTACTTTATGGAAAAGAAAATCTGCATAGTATTATAAATCGTGGCACAATTTATTAATCAGAGGATGACATTAAAACAAGAATGGGCAAGAACAGCATTCTGACACTGCAATTTTTTAAAAAAATCTTTATGGATGGTTAAAGCCTACGGTATAGATAAAAGAAGAATTATGATCACACAAGTATTTCCCATCAAATCTGCTGTTTCTGTACTTTACATCAATTGTGACCATACTATATGGATATAAGGACTACTGATTTTCTCTCCATAGTGTCTGGAGAGAAAGTACCAAAAGATATTGTAGGTACCTCCCAATCTCACCAGCTCTATTTCTCCATCAGAGCTGAATGTGGAAAGGCTTTTCATGGAGTGGTGGGCTGAATAAAACTCAGCAAGCTGAAGATGAATCATGATAAGATGGAAACATTGAATTAGTGGTTCCTGAGTCTAGAATTCAGGATGTTTGCCTGCCCTGGATGGGGCTGCTCTTCATCATTGAAGTGATGATGATTAAATTCATCATTGTCATTAAAACCCCCAAGAATCAATTAAATCTGTTCCAGGACGGGGATAACTTGAACGCTGTGACCCATGCATTGGTAATCTCATGACTGGACGGTTGTTATGTTCTCTGTGTGGAGCTGCACTTGAGGATGGTTTGGAAGATGTAATTACTGTAGAATGTTGCAGCAAACTACAAAGATGTTGAATGGAGTCCCTGGCCAAGTACATACAACACCTGTTTTGAAAGAACTATACCTGTTCAAGATATTGCTATCTTGAACATATAAAGACCTAAACAACCTAGAACCAGGTTACAAGAACGATTGGCCCCTCCTGTATAGACTACTATGATCTTCAGGAGCACCCTTATTATCTATGCCACACACTGCACAGTGCCATCTGGCAGTAAGAGAACAACCACCATGGTCTGATCTGGAATGACCTTTCCTCTGTAACATTGGAGTTTGCAGAGGAACACGTGCTTTCAATAATTACTAAAAACACACTTATACGCCTTTTCTCCAATTGTTAAAGTATCTCAATGCCAGTATGCCTTTTAATGATGCATTGTTTTATAATAAGTTGATAACTGTTTTGGGTTGTTTTTTTTAAGTGGGAAGGGTTATAGAAATGCTCTAAATTAAGATTGCTTTTGTTTGGTTCATTGGTTTTACAGAAGGTTTCAGTACTTTAACAATAGCATGGTAATTCAGAAAGGCAATAGCTCTGGCATTTTGCACCCATTTTCTGAAGATAGAGGTGGATAACTCTTTACATACTGTATGTCTGCCAGTCATGCAAACACTAGGAGTTAGAGAACCCTTATGAAACATAAATAAAATAAAATGGAACCCTACTTAATACCTAGGTTAATAAATCTACAAAGCATTTTCTGTGACTTTATGCAGAGGAATATTTCCTTTGGGTTGTTTCCTATCCTAGCAAAAGGTAAAGATATTCAAATAGATGCATGTGCATGTCTTCTGAAAATGGTGGTCATTTTCTGTTGCAAATTATAGTACTATTCCAATTTAAATATTTTATCTGTCAATCATAAAAAACAGAGGAATTGTACTTCTGTTTTGAATCAGTGTCAGATTGACGACCTTACACAACAACAATTCCCAAATGAAGCCACAACAGTCAAGACAATTTAAAGACAGTATAAGGAACAAGTTAGATTGCATTAGGATCCATCTGGCATTCACAAGTGTGTTGTAAGAGGAGTTCCCTCTATATCTGCCTTTGCCATCTCTTCACACATTTGTTTGCCTGAACCATGTGAGCTGTAAAAACATTCAAATGTGCAGGTTTTTTTCCTTCTTCAGCACTACTTCTAGTTACTTTCAACATGCTGGTCCTGTCATTATATACCAAGCTTTTCATTTTAATGCTTGAGTATTTGTTCAAGACTGTAGATTTTGCATTTTTAATCTTCCCTAGAACAGTGGTGAATAATGGCCTCTGGCAGGAGATAATGAAATTTTCTTAATTTATATTTTCAAGCAGAAGCCTCAATTGAAAATGGCATCCTATGGCCTGGAGACATAGCTCTAGTGCAAGTTTCAGGGGAGCTGTAATAATAATGCAGTGCCAGTGGTGACAGCGAATGGTAGGACAGTGAAGAAGTAATTTAAGGAAGAAAAGGGAATGTACCAAAGCTTTATTGTAGCATATCTAATGATCTGCTGAAGATTCCCAATGGCTTTTGGAGCATGACAGGAGAAACTAATGTTATCTTGCCAAACCAGAAGCCTCTGCTTAATCAGCAGAGCAAGACCATTGATTAAAACACCTCACACAAATAGATTACACATGGAATCTCATCTTCGTACTTTTCACTTGGTAAAGTGTAATAATGAGCATAAGATAATCAAAAGAAGAGCAAAAGCAATTTCTCGGGAATTGTATGAGTCGAGATTACAGCGGGAACCCAAACAAATTAGAATAGAAACAAGGATTGCTTTTAAAAGCCAAGTGCATGAGAACAAACTTCAGAGTACACAGTGATAAACAAGAAGTGGGCAAGGGAAAGATACAAAACTGCGTGCACTATTTTTTGTCTTGGATCTTTTTCTACTGATGTGTGAAGAGCCGAGCCTGCATTTGCACAATCATTCAAATGAGGTGAGCCAAGTTCAGCATCTCACTCAAGCTGTTAATTAGCTGGCCATGTTTGATTTTGTATTTCCCTCATTGCCATCTCTGCACTCGTTTAATTGAACCTTTCCATATAAATAAGGAAAGAACACTTTAGTAAGAAAAAAAAACTTTAAAACTTTATATCTTAATATAAATAAGATAAAACAAATCAGCATTGGTTTTAACTATACCATTTTAAAAAGTGAGTACATTATAGAACTGTGGCTGTTATCAACACATTTAGAGCGTTTGTTGAATCCCAAAGGACCTGCATTTTCCTCACAGTGTAGGTGGTGGGAGGAGATGTTTGAGTGTACATATGCTCCATTTGTAGAGACCTGGGATTCCTAATGGATACATTTGCAGAATACTATTTACACATCACCTGTCTCTACTTTTGCAATAATTGGAAATTTATATTCTCTTTTCCTTCCCACCCAACAAAATAAGTTTATACATATATCTCAGAAACACAGTGTTTAGAGAACAACAAGTATAGTCTTGACAAAATCTATGTGCAAGCCTTCCAGGATCAAGGGTCATTCAATGTTGTTGCCTGTGGAACTCTGGAATAAGGACTGGTACTAAGAATAAGGGATAACTTGTCATCTTATCCAACATATGAATCGGGAGTTGCAGCAATGTTTCAGATGTCCTGTTCATAAATAAGAAGAGAAAAAGAAAACTTTACCACCAATGGGTTTGCTTATTTATACAGCCGTCAGGAGGCTGGTATCTGCCTAGTAAATTTATATGCTGCCTTTATGCCATGCCCATATTGAGTGATCAGTCTGGCTTTTCTTTGTCAATATTGAATAATCTTGATCCTATGTCAGAATTTAAAAAAAAATTCTTCAAACTCTTTATTTCTTTCTCTCCCTCCCCCTCCCCACTCCCCTGTCTCCTTCATAATTACATAGAAAGTTTCTTGATCACACTGAAAGGAAAAAAAAAAGACACAATAGTGAAATTCTGGGTTGTATCTAATTAGCCTCTCCACCTGACAGAATGGCTTCCATAAGCAGAACAAGAAGGGTTGGGAGTAGAAGACTCTTTCAAGCAGATTTGAGGGTATGTGGGAAAGAGATTGGATTTCACCCATGCAGCAAACCCTAATAGGGATATGTTTAAGTTAGAGGATAGAAGCTCCAAGGGTCTATATGCATTTATACTAATTTTGAAAAAGTGCTCACATGTATGAATCTTTCAGAGTTTTGTAATAGTTCATTGCTACTGGATTATATAATGAAATGCTAAGTGAGAAATACTTAAGCTGTGTATGAACTTAGCAACCAGTATTGTTTTTATTCTTAGGTGCCATTTGAAGTTGTATAATGATATATATGTAGGTTGTCCTGGGTATGAGCTATAGAAGAACAAGATAGAACTGTAGAACTACATATACACGAGAGCAGTCATTTATATGTAGTTTTCAAAGTTCCACTGAGCTCAATGGGAGTTACTTCTGCATAGATGTGTAAAGGATTTTGCACTCATAGTGCAATTCTATACTGGTTTCCTCAGAAGTAAGTCCTATTGAGTTTCATTGCAGCCTTATTTATTAAGGTCTCAATCATTTGTATGTTTTGACAGAAAGGAGTCCTATAATTCCCAGCTTCCCTCCAGCCAGCCATGCTGCCTGGGGCATGCTAAGAATTGTGGGACTTTTGTTAAACACACATAGGATTGAACTCTGGTCAAACATTTCCCGCTAGTAGTTAGATTATTTATCGTAGGGATTTATAGCCTCTCCCTCAGTGTAGAATAGCTGAAAATGATCTTTTACTATTTCTTTATTCATATAGTTTTGATCATTTACCTGTAAATGTTCAAAACTGGGCATGCAGGTGTGATTCTGTGTGATTCAGATAATGGATACCTGCCAATGAGTTCAAGAATATACTCTTAGAAAATATATACTTTGCCTACTAAATTGATTTAGGACACAAAATGTTTTATTTTCTTTCCTTACGCATTGACATTGAAGTATCATTGCAGACTCATAACGCTGAATTTTTTTGCAACAAATAATACTATTGGCAATCTGTCCATAGGCTGTCTACTAAAACCATTGAAAAACACGTTGAAGGAGAAAGCCCATATGCGGCTACTAGCAATATTATAAATTTGTGAGTACTTAATGGTCAGGATGGCATGCAGATTTTAAATTTTTTAATATATATATATGTATGTATGTATGAATGCATGCATGCATGCCCAGGAAAGCCAAATTCCATTACTTATATCGTTTTGGCAGTCCGCACAATTTTTGTTCTTAATTGCATAAAGGAGCAAAGTATTATGCAGGTCAGCCTCCTTGACCAATGGACATCTTGTTCAACCACCTATGTAAATACTGACATGTCACCAACCATATGCTTCCAAGCATATCTTTATACATGTAAGGGCTAGTAACTTGCCTTAAAAATGGGACTAAAATTCCTGGGTTGATTTCTTTGTATAGCAGAACAACTTTTTGTCCTATTGTGAGGAGTTGCTGAATATATATTGCCTGAGCATTTTGTTTGTACTGAACTGACAGACCACCATCAGCAAAGGGCAGCAAAGAAACCATAAGCATTCCATTGGTTTTTGGACCTTACCTGCTGTGCAAGAAACTGTTAATTTCTGTTGATCTGGACATTTTTCTGAATTCTAAAGTCAATGTAGTCTTCAAAATGTATTGTTGCTTTATTTGATCTGTAGCCTACTTTTCCTCCAGACAAAATGGGCTTCAAGGCAGCCAAAGGTACTTTTAAATAAGATTAAAATAAACTCAGTTAAAGCAATAATTTAAAAAGCCTTCTAATAAATCATTTCTTGAGTGTTCAATGAACACTCAAGTTGTACTGAAATTGTATAGTTTGGCAGTCTTTAATACTCATGTAGCATAAGAATTTAATGCTCAGCTTGATCTTGCACCTGTTGGCAGAGGACAGATGTCAGAAACTCCCCGACACAAGACAGATTTCTTCAACTTGTGCAAGGGTATTCAGTAGTGTGGGAAGTGCTTGTAATGCGGGAGTTGATATATGGCTGGAGTCAAAGGCTAGACTATTATTTTAAGATCTGGCTTCCTTTCTTTCAGTTTACTGACAAACAGAACTCACCCAGGAGATCAGCCAAGCATTCTTTGTTTTAGTCACCAAACTGTTTCTGACCTTTTCTTCTCCTTCCTTTGCTTTCAGAGTAAAAAGCTGAAAGTATTTTCATTTTACCACATTTAGCTTTTTAGTTTTGAGGTGTAATGTTGTATCCATATCCAAAATGGCAATTCATTTTAAATGACCCTTCAAAAGTACAAATTCAATTATATGATATTTGTCTGAAAGCTGCCACACTTGCGTTAATCTAGTAGCTTCTGATTTGTACAGTTCTGGGTACTAGCTGCAGGTGGATTGGATGAACATTTTTCTTCTTCTTTTACATAAACCAAATTTAAATATTTTAAAGTCCCACTGATTTTTCACAGCCTGTAATCCTAGTGATAATTACTTGGAAGTCTCACTGAACACAGTGAAATTTACTTCTCACTGCCTAGATGTAGGAGCATACACTTAGGGTAGTTAATGTTCCCACTCATACCAGGAGGTCTTATATCTTCATTACACAGATCTTTTTTGATCTACTCTAATTTATAGTCAGTATCTCCGAGAAATGTTTTCCCTAAATTAAGTATAATCCTATACTTAATTATATGAATGTAAGTCCTATCATATTCAATTCATTTTAACATAGACATATATAGGATTGCATTTGCTTGATTTCTTGTACACAAATAGGGTAACATGAAAAGAATTAAACCAACAAACCAAAGAAAAGTTTGGTCCCCTGACTGGAATTATTTTCAAGGAGATGTCTTTTCAGCAGCAGGTTTTTAAGGTGATTTGAAGTAACAGACAACTTTAAAAAATAGGTTCTGCTTGATTGTTTATTTTTTGTTTGGATTGTATTGAAGGTTTTATTTTACTGATTTAAACTTATATTTAATTTATATCAAATTAAATTAAATTTATTTGTTGTTGTTTAGTTTGCACTAGCATAGTTTTATGCTTCTTGTTAACTACCCTGGGGGTTGCCAGACAGAAGGATGGCAGAACATTATCTGAAATAAATGAAATAAATCTTTAAGTTCTATTAATGCTGTTTCTACTTTCTAAAATTACTGTCCTAATAAGAATATCAACCACAAAAGTTCATCTAGTTATTAGTTGTCTGAAAAATTATTACAGGCTTGAACTGAAGATGTAGTGCAGTACTTTAACGATAAAGACAACTTGCGGGTTATGCCAACAATAGTTGTGGTGTCTACGGTTTATAAACACAGCTGTCTACGGTTTATAAATTAATTCTATTTTA
Organism: Varanus komodoensis; assembly: GCF_004798865.1. Lineage (NCBI taxonomy): Eukaryota > Metazoa > Chordata > Lepidosauria > Squamata > Varanidae > Varanus > Varanus komodoensis. The sequence goes on from NW_025335641.1 coordinate 2,406,572, forward strand.
ATGTTAATCTGCTTACTCTCCCTCTTCTCTTATAGGTGCAACAACAGAACTCAGTGTATAGTAGTTACAGGATCAGATGTATTTCCTGATCCTTGTCCTGGAACATACAAATACCTCGAAGTCCAATATGAATGTGTCCCTTACAGTAAGTACACCCTTTTTGTTCTTGTTCACTCCCTGTAGCCTTCACAACTGGTGCTGGAGCCATACTACGTGCACAAAAGAGCATGTGTTTATGGCCTGAGAACCATTATGCATGTCGAGCACTTGCAAACGAGGGCCTCCAATTAGCTTCGCAAAGTGCGGAAAGGAGCCATAGTATGATGCTGGCCAAGTGTCTCTCCATGTTCTTGAGTGTTTGGCTTTTAAGGCTACCACGGTTTCTTTTTCTTTTTGTTCTTCACAAAACCAAACTTTAACTAGCTATTCAAAAGACTAGCTAGGAATTTGTACTTCTGTCTATCAAATTGGCCTGACATGCAGTTTTCTAAAGAAATCATTGACTTGCATTTTAATCTTAAGCTGTTTGAAAAGGCTATCTGCTGTGGTAGCTTTGGTTCATGGATGGAAAATTTCATGAACGTATCTAGGAATGATTTCCCCAATTTTTAAAAGTTGTTTCTTATAAAGGTTTGTTTTCATTATTTTGTTTTTCACTTTGACATTTGTTCCTAAGTACTTCCACAAGGTTTTCAGATACATTCTTTCGATCAGTGGAATACTATTATTTGAAAATACTTTTGTTTGGTAATACTTTATTCAGGGATCGCTAGCATTTATGTATGTCTGTTTCCTTGACGTACATACTCCACAGCCCTACCAACCAGGGGATGAGTCTCTGTTCAGCAACAGAATACAAGAGCCTCGGCAGACCTGAGGTAGTCCACAAGACTTGCAGTGCCTGCCTTAAATCTGAAGAGTTGATTCATCCAATTTCTGAAAAGCCGTTTTTCCTCCCTCATAATGCTGCTGTTCCAAGTAAATTCAAGTGTTGCCTCTGTTTCTTCCATTAGAGGAAGGGCATTGCCTGTGACAGTATACTTCAGCAATGCATCAGTGGTGCATCAATTTATTATAAATGTGGCATTGATGTTTTCAGTATACAGCAGTTCTTCAAACGTAATCCCCTTCCCCTACAGCATGGAATGTGTGGGGAACACACAGATTCTGTGAAATACAGTAATTAAAGATCAGTGGTATTTATGCAGTTTTTCAAAACTTATATTCAAACTCTACTTTTTCTTTTTAAAAAACTACTTTTTTAAAGGAAAAAATCTATTTCTGTGTAAGCAATATTCAATACTGAATCATTGTATTGGCTTTGCTGGGCATCAGTTAAAAGCCTAACACAGAACACCTTTTCTTTTTATTATTGCTGGGTATTTCTGTATTTCATTGTGAAATGGATGCTTGCTGTGGTGTTACTTTGCTGTGCCACTGTAGATTGGAAGCTTACTGTATATGCTGAACTTTAGCATCTTTTCACCTGTCTTACCATTGGTTGCTCTTTGTGACCATTCTTCTTGTGGCTCTTTGAAGAGGGATATATTATCTTTATGTAACAAAAAAGTTTTATATCACAAAGTCATCTTTACATTAAGATCATTATTTCTATTCCTAACATCCTAGAAAGAGACAGTGAATGTAATTTCAAGCTGTAACACCATCCCAATGCCAAGATGTTTATATTTCTTTGGTCAGATTCTATAGGATGAGGCAGTAGTTTAAAAACAAATGTTATTTTCAGATTTCAGATCACTTCCCATGCTGTTTTAGGGAGACAAGTGTGGATATGCCCTGCTGATTGGGTTTCCTGTCCTCAGGAGAACAAAAAAAAGTATTTCTTTTACAGTTAACAGAAGGATACTCTGCACGGCACTGCCTATGCAGAACATTTAACATGTAGTTGTTTTACTCCATATCTATATCTGTCTCCGTGTGTGTATTGTTACTTTTCTTTTCATTATAATACTCTTCTCAGTTGCTTTGTGCAGGACTGAAATGAATCAGGTTCTTTTCTGATTCATGTATCAAATGATAATTTGGATAAATATAATTAGATTTGGTTTGATGTGGATTTCATCAATAATTGACTTTTCTTGTTATGCTTTGCTATTGCATATTGTTAAAAATATAATGATGGTGCTTGCTGTGTAACATACACTTCATTTAAAGAGGCAAATTTGGTTGTAGTCCTGCATTCAAGTGCATGTGCTGAAGCATCTGCTGAATTAAAATCAGTTAAGCATACATAACCAGGTCCAAGATTACAGTGCTTTCAACAATCCATCAAGTCCTCAGCTTACAATTTCAATTGGTAACCTTTAAAACTACTCTAGAAGTCTATCAGAATAATATAGTAAGACATACTTGCTCTGGCACATCTCTGTTGTACATTTTAAGGATTCATTTAGTTATAATCTTTGGGCCAAACTAAATATCGTGTTATTCATATCTTTAACCAAGTGTGTATCAAATTATTATTTTGCAGCCAGTGCGAGCTTTCCTCCCCTTGTAGACAGCAAATGTAGAAACAACCTGTTCAGACTGCAACCACAGCAGGGTGAAAATTCTGCTTTCTTTACATCATGGTCTTCATCTCCATCTCAATATTATAAAAGTTAAAAAGCAGAGTCTGGATTTGTGGGATGGGGAATCAGCCATGTAAAAACTAAAGATAGGAATACCACTTTAGTCTGTAGCAAGTCAAGCCTGGGTTTTGCTTGTGATCTGTACCGCAACCTCGTCTTTGAAGGTACTGGATAATTGGAGAGCTTTGATGAAACCCATAACTTCTCTTGTGCACACACATTATTTAACCTGGGACATTTGAATGTGCTATCAAACTAAAGTATACCAATAATTTATAAGCATGTGTATTTTCAGTTTTTACATATATTAAACCATAATATGATAGGGATGTTGAACCACTTAGTCTGAGAACTAAATTAAATTTCAGAGAAGCTCTCAAAGCCAGCTGCCAGTGCTAAATGGGACAAAGGCAAAAATGATTGGGCCAAAATACCAAAACTGTGAGCATATTTTAGTGGAAAGCTCTTGTTGCCAGCAACTAAGCCTTAGGAGAGGCATTTTAACCTTTGAGAATGGTATGAGGGGAGGAAGCACTAGGTAATATACATCAGACGTGTATTTTCAGGATTTATAAAGAGGTAAAGAATTTAGATTGACTGCCAAAAATTCAGCATGAATAGTAAAAATAGGTACACATTTGTCATATATACATCCTCTGATTTCCTATAGTCATTCAAAATGTTTCAGCAAGCTTATTTTCTTATCTCTCTATTTACCATATCAACCTACTTTTCCATATCAAACATACAGCTTGATTCTCTCAGTAAAGCCAAATTATGTTTTGTGTGCGTGTGTTTAAAAGGGTTATATTCTTTCTGTAATTGGGTTGTGCAATTGTCAATACACACCTTGAATGGTCTGGATTTGCAGCAATCATTGCCTGCCCCCACCAGTATCTGAAATATCTGAAACTTGCATCTCACTTCTGCTGGAAGCCTGTAAAATGCTGCACTTAAGATTGTGCATCCTATTTACTTGCACCGAAGTGCCGTATGGTGCAATGTTATACTCCCCTGTGCTGAAGTTAATGCACTTACAATCCATCATGTATTTCAGGTTCAAGGCCATGGAGAGACGAGACCATCCTTATCAGGCAGTACTCATCTCCTTCGGTGCTCCTTCTCTGCTAGTACAGCTGTGATACAATGCACTGTCAATTACTTTTATTTTGAGCATGATTAGTGAGCATGAAGGGGGCTGACTGCACAGTTTCTAAACTGCGGTCCTAGTTTTTATTGCTGACCCACACTTGACCTTTTGGCAGATAAACATCTTTGTTTAAGATGTGTACTCCCACGTCTGCTCAAGCAGCAATTTCATTTTCTGTCACTTTCAGCTTAAGGGGTCTTTGAGGTATGAGCAAGTTCTCCCCCCCCCCCCCCCGCTCCCCATGATGCCATCTTAAGCCAAACATCAATGCTAAAAAGGGTGTATGAACAGGAACCCAAAGTTGCTAAGAAACCCCTAACCTATGAAAGGAATAAGGTTAGCGGCTGGTCACTTTAGAAATCAGGAAAAAGCATTGTCTTAATGACTACTGAATCCTCAAGAAGCAAGAAGCTATAACATTTATTTAGGGTGCAATCCTATGCATGTTTAGACAGGAAGAAATGCTATGGCTCTCACTATTCCCATTGAGCCATGTTGGCTGAACAGTGCTCAGTGGGAGTAATACCACTTTTTCTTGTCTAAGTATAGGTCTGAATTTTATTTACCTTGATTTATAATCTACTGTGCAACCTAGATGTACAGTGAAATATATATGAAGGAGAAGAAGAAGAATTTTGTTCTTAAAACAAGTTCAAGATTACTTATTAATAACCTTTGTTGAGGAATACAATCCTAGGGTTGGGTGAGTGAACAAGGCAAACTTTTTCTTTTGTCCAAGTTTAGTAAATGGTAGCCTAGAAAAAATGCCTGAAATTAGCCCAGGTTACATCCCCTTGCTGTAAATTCAGTGTTGCTCCCCATATTATTTTGGGGTATAGATATATGTCCTTCAGATCGAGATGAAGAAATGACCAGGGAAAAAAGGCATAGATATGCACTTTGGATTGTTTTCTCGATATTTCTTCATCTTATGTCACTCTTCATGTCATATTTAAGTTTGTGCTATCTGTGGAAAGAACCTAAAACATGAAGAGGCTTACACCCCAAACATTCATTAAACTGAAATGGAGATTAGCTCAGAGAAGTAGTTTTTACCCCACTGTACTTAACAGTTTCTTCAGAAGAAACACCTGTATAAACATAGTGAAACTAAAAAGTGTGTGAATCAGTCTTGAAGCATGCATGATGTGAACCAGTTACAAGACATCTCAGAAAGCTCCACTAAGTTCAATAGAAGATACTCCTAGGTAAGATCAGGAGGAGTAGACATCCTGGTTCCTTTTGGGTAGTTTAGACTCTGCTTCCATCAGCTGCAGTAAGCATGGCCAATAGCCAGGGATTGTGGGAGTTACACTCCAAAACATCTTGAGACACTGAATTGACTATCCTGGTGTGTAGGATTGCAACCTAAATCTTTCATAGGATGAGACCCTCAGTTTGGAAGCCACAGTACAACTGCCACACTTGCTCTGAGCTTTCTTCTGTGCTCCTTATGTTTCCCTGCCTTTTGAGTTCCCTGTTTTGTATGCACAAAGCAGGATAGTCTACTACACAGCACACAGTTGTTATTATTTGAGAATTCGTAATTGTCCAAAGCTAAGAAGTTAGCAGGTATTTAACCTTCATATGAATTATGAAGTAAAAAGAGGAATTTGGGGAAGATTGGTTACGTTTACTATAGTAACCATTCAGTGTTCATATAAGTAGTTTGCTGTTCAGATATGACATATAACAGGAATGCAATAAAAATCAACAAAACTCACAGCTATACTGGGCTGTACTTTTTTACTGATTCTGCTTCCTGCTTTGTAATAGCCCTTTAAAATACGTACTTAATGACTCGCTTACTCTGTTTAAAAAAAAAAAAAACATTTCTACTGCCAGTGGTTCACCTGCCCCCTACAAAAAATACCCCTTCCAGCAAGAGAGATGCTTCAGTTGAATTGCTGTTAAAATCAGAATTCTAAAACAAGCTTAAAATGCATTGCTTTGTCCTTGAATAAGAGTGTTGTTGATTAAATTACAGAGAAATTGAGAGCACCCCACTTGACATTTCTCTCAGTTACACTGCACAATATATGTTGATACTTCGAATAACCTAAGTCGGTCCTTTTAGGATTAATAAGCCCATCAGAAGCACCACTTCCTACATCTGTGCATGACATTTTATTTTAAGCCTTGCTTGGACCCAGGAATTCAGTGGAAAATACACAGAAGTGTTTTATTCTCTAGCTGTTCTGATTGGACTTTGCAGCTTTTGTTTACTTTAGCAAACCTATCTCTCCCTGAAAAATGTATAGCTGTATACAGTGTACCCACAACAGACATGGCACTAATACTTTTTGGTATCCTTGACGTTATGCCATTGTTCTACTTTTGTTTATTCTAAACAGGTACAATATCATTTTATTTTAATATGAAATAGTTTAACATGTAGTATCATCAGAGAGTTATTAGAACTGAATTAAAACCTTTAAAATCTGTTCAAGTTACTTGAACATACTCTGTGCACTTGAGTACTGAATTGATGTGGAATTGCTCACTGCACCAGAGATAAATCAACTCTAGGAAAAGTGGGCAATGTGCAGTAAATGTTAGGTACAAATAACTTCTTCTTCATGGTCTCTGTGCACCACACATATTGTCTCCAGAGCTAATTAGTATGTGGTAGGAGCCTCTCCCCTGGGCATCCCCTGGAATAAGGGAGGTACTCCCACCTGGTCCTTAGAGTTTCTTTGACCACCACCATGGGTGTATCGGGAAGTTCTTCCTCTGCTGTCTGTAGCACTCCCCTTACCTTTTCCTGCATGAGTCCTCTCTCTTTTAATCTAAGTCTTACTCCCTTTTCCTTCCAGACTCCTCTTTAAGCCTTTTAAAAAAAATTAAAGCACATACCTCTACCTTCTTCTCCACTATATTACCACTATATTATTGTCCTCACTGTCCTATGCTTCACATTCCTTAGCCTTCTTTGTTTCATCTTCCTGTTCCCTGTGAATGGCACCCAAAGCACCATTCAGAAATTGTTCAAGGTGTGGCAGCAAACTGCCCTTAACTGATGAGCACTTGCTGTGTCTCTTCTGCCTGCTACCACTGCCTAGCCTTCACTAAACAGGCAAGGAAGCATAGAGCCAACTGCCTCAAGACAGAACTCTGAACCAGGGTCCTCCATGGAAATAGCACCTCTCAACCATCAGAGCAACCATCAACATCTGGGGCTCCATCATCCTCCAGGCCAGCACCAGCAGCAGGGCCTTCCACGCTTGCTTCACAAAAGAGGCACTTAGAAGGTGGCAAAAAAGACAAAGGCCTCAAAAATGGCCAATCCAACCAAAAACAAAGATGGTGGGAAACATATGAAGAAACACCATTATAAGACATCCCCTACTGTTCACAAAGATGGTGGGAAACATGGTGCCAGAGCCTGATGCCAATTGGCTCTCCTCACTGGCACTGAGGATGGCCCAGAAGATCTCACCACCAATGTGGCTGGCAACTCTGAGCTCATCCTTTTGGAGGGAAAGTTATGAGAATCCTCACCGAGGCAGCAGGACCGAGACATGCCTCCCCTCCCTCAGTGATCCTGGGTATGGCCTGCTCCATTGACTCCAACAGGCATAGGTTCCGATCCCATTCTCTCATTGCTGACTGCGATTTTAGACCTGAATGGTCAACATGCTCACACAGAAGGGACTATGTTGCAGTGTTCTACAGAGAGAGCACGGGGCCTCCTTCGACCTTCAGTACTTGGATCAACTGCGTTGGAGCCTGGCATGCAACAATAGACCTCCAGTGCTCTGTGAAGCATCCAGACCCAAATCAAGACCATCTACATCCAGGTCCATATGAGAAGCCGGGACCCAGTGATCTCTGCCTGCAGACCAAGCTGCAAGCTCCCACACTGTACCCATGACCATCAATGTCCAGGCCACAATCCTGAGTGTTGGACTCCAACAATTGGCATCAGACCCAGAGTCTGTTTCACCAGACCAGCCCTCTGAATTGTTGCTGGATACAGCAGAGGCCCTGTATGACGAGCCCTCACCATCAGAAGACCTAGGAGTGTTCTCTGGTCAGGTCCTGAAGATGACCCACAGCCTGGGTCTTAACCAGGAGCAAGAACTGGGGAGGGCCGAGGACCCAGTGTTCAAGGTGGTCTATACCCAGACAATGGGCCTGGTAACTTACTAACACTTTTGGACTTGTTAAGAAAGAAAGGAATGCAAGTTCCGTGCATCTATAGCCCCAGTGCCTAAAAGACTTGAGAACATGTACAGGTGCAGGAATGCAATGTGACAATCCTGTTTCAGTGCCTCCGCCTGAACTCCATCATTGTGAAGTCTGCGCAAGGGCCATCTCAGAGGGAGCACTCCACGCCAGCTGCTAAGAGAGCCATCACTTAGATGCAGTGGGATGGCATTTTTACTTTTCCACTGTGCTAGCCATTAAGATGGCAAATTACCAGGCCACTATGGCCAGATACCATCTGATGCTGTGGGACAGGATTGTGTCCCTATGTGAGTCCTTCCTGAGGGAATTGCAGGACCTAACTGATGACTGGTCTGAAGCTGTCTGTCTTGCCCATCAGGAAATCCACGCAGCCAGATATTCCAGGATACCTGAAGGAACGTCTCCTTCCTTACATGCCTAAATGCCCCTTAAGATGTACGGGAGAAGCCCTGCTTCGGGAACCCTTTCTAAGAGGGGTAAAAAGTCATCAGAGTAGGGCCTTCTCTGCTGTGGTGCCCAGGCTCTGGAATGTACTTCCCAGAGAGGGATGCCTGACACCAAGCTCTTTTCAGCACCATGCCAAAACCTTTTTATTTAAACAGTATTTTAAAATTTAACAGCTTTTAACCTTCAGTCGCTCTGTTTGTTTTGTGATTTATTGTTCTGTTCTGTTCTATTATTTATTGAAATTGATGTTTTAATTGTTCTTTTAAATATTGTAAGCCATCCTGAGATCTTGTATAATAGGGCGGCATACAAAAGCTTTAAATAAATAAATATCAGGTGGCATGCAATGCAAGAAACATGACTAGAGTGATAGGTCTCCTGTGGTATGCCGGGCTTTGGTCCTCTGGATTAGCTTGTTCACTGCAGCCATAGACAACCAGATGGATTTTGTCCTGAAGGTCATAGCCAACACCAGAAGGATGGGCCTGAACCAGCCACTGCCACCCAAGCACTGCACTCCATGGAAGTCCCTCTTACCCATTCCAGTCTAGGGGCCAGGTCTCCTCCATCTGGAGGCACAGATGTACACACAGATGCTAAGGCTGTCAGGGCCCAGACCAAGCCAGATACCTCACAGTACTGAAGAAGGATGGAGGACTGTGGCCATCCTGGACTTTCTGGGGCATCAATTGCTTCATAAGACACAAGATGCTTCCAGATGGTCATACCAAAATGCCCTGCCATTGCTACCAGTGTGGAAGTGGTTCATCTTGGTGGACTTGAAAGATGCCTATTTCCATATTGCAGTTGAGGAGTCCTACAGACACTTCCTCTTCCAAGCTGGGGAAGAAGCATTTCAATTCATTGTCCTCCCTTTTGGTCTCACAGGAGTACCAGTAGTATTCACAAAATGCAGGTGGTGGGCTGTGCCCACCTCTGCCTACAAAGGAGTTCAGGTCTACATTTACCTAGACAACTAATTGATTACTGGCCACTCGAGGAAGGGTTCCACCCAAACCACCTCTGCCACATGCAACTTACTGTCCTAGCTGGAACTTTATATAATTATGGATAAACCTCCTCTCTCTCCTTCCCAGTTGATCCTTTTCAATGGAAAGTGCTTGGACTGCATGGGCCTTTCTCCCAGAAGATAGATCATCCACCCTCATACAGGAAACATTCACCCTGATACAGAACTGGAACACAACTGCCACTTGAGGACAGAGGGTGCTCGGTTTCATAGCAGTCACTATCTTCCCACTGGCCTGCTCGCACATGCATCCCTTCTAGTTCTGGTTCCTCAGCATATTTGACCCAAGGACTTAGTGGTCAGGAACCAAGTGAAGGATACTTGGCCACATCCAGCAAGATGTTCAGTGGTGGACTGACGATCACAACAGCAGCACCATCGACCTTCACTCCCCCCAGATCCAAGCATGGTTATTAAAACAGAAACTCTGGATGGGAAGCCCACTATGATCCCTCAACAATCCAAGTCAGGTGGCTCTCCACCCATCAACCACCTGGAATGGTTGGCAGTGCAAAAGGTCTTCCTTGCATTTCAGAACTTTGTTCCAGACCACTTTGTGCAGATTGTTCCAGATTACCATGTGTTCCAGACCACCATGTACAGAACAATATGACAGTGATCTGTTACATAAACAAGCAGGGTGGTACCAGGTCAGTTCCCCTAGCACACGTGGCTGCAAAGATCTGGACCTGGTGTGCCACCAGAGGGACCACTCTTATGGCAATCCATGTTGGTGGTACTGGCAATATGCTGGCTGATTATTTCAGCTGCACACCCATGGAATATCATGAATGCTATGGACAGAATGGGACCACTTGTGAATAGACGTGCTTCCAGTGAGAGATAACACAGCATGCAGCATCTTCTGAGCAGGCTCGGACCCAGACTGTATGGGGGATGCCTTCCTGCATGAATGGAATAGGACCCTGGCCAACCTCTTCCCACCGTTCCCCTAACTCACAAAGGTCCTGGCGAAGATCCTTCTGGAGCAAACCCACTGTGTCCTCATGACTCCTTGGTGGCCCTGGTGCCCCCACATCCTAGACCTATCTAACCAGTCCTTCCTGTACCTCTTGAACCCATGTCATCTCCCGGGACTAAGGGAATGTCCTGCATCCAGAGAGCCACACAATTTACCTGACAGCATGGAGGATGACCCCGCTAGACTACTTAGGGTACTTGCCTGAAGATCTCCTTGTGCTAGAAGCAGCTCTGAATCTGACCACTGAAGTGCTCCTACCAAGCAAAGTGGAAAACCTTCACCCTTTTTGCCATGCAACATGGCTTCAAGCCCAGTAACTGCTCCATACAATAAATCCTCCTGTTCCTCAACTCCCTCTTCTGCCAGGGTCTTAAGACCATTTCCATCCAAGTGTTTGCAGCCAGCATCTCTGCCTTTCACACCCTGATACAAGACTACTCCACCTTTTCTCACACCTTTGTCAGCAATTCCTCAGGGGCCTCAGAAACCTAGCTCTTCCAATCCATCCACTTGCACTGGCCTGGAACCTGTCCACATTCCTTTAAATATTCCCAAAGAAGTGCTTTGAGCCTATGGCTACATAGACTTGTGACTTCTATTGTGGAAGTCCACCTTCTTTGTGGTCATGTTGGCCCACCATGCAAGCAACCTGACTGCTCTCCAGTCCAATCCCCCATAACAGCTTTCACAAGGACAAGGAGGTATTCCTCTGACCCAATCCTTCATTCCTACCCAAGGAGGGTCTCCACCTTCCACCTCAATGAAGCTATAATCCTGCTGGCCTTCTTCGTAATCCCATTAGGCCAAATTGAGACAGTGTTCCACTCAATGGAGGACTCTGGTCTTTTACAAAATCTAGGGCTGAACCTTTCAGATGCTCACCAGGCAGCATATGCATTCTTGCTCCAATCTAGGTTCCTGTAGGTAATTTGACGTATGTGTGGCCTTTGCTACTATTTTCAATGAAGAGACTAGAATTAGGCGCATTTATACAAATCTATTTATTTAATGAAATTAATGATGAGAAAACTCCCAAGGAAAGGTGCTGGCCAGAAAAGATGGTTGGAATTAACCTTCATATACTTTGTATATCCTTTCCTTGAAATGAATGAAGTGTGGTAGCTAAGCACATTTTTCACACTTAAAAATCAGAATGAAAAAAAGTTTTGATACCTCTGCTGAATATTTGGTAAGATTTGCTTTATACACTAGGTTCCTGGTTCGGCTTATTTGATGCTGAAGAATGCCTAACTTGGTTTAACTTGGTTGGGTTTTGGTTTTGTCCTTCTTCTTGTCATTTCTTACTTTGTTTCTTCCTTTTAAAGGTTTGTGCTTATTTCCTTTAGACAGTAGTTTCTGTTCAAGACTGAAAAGTTACTGTGTTTCTCAAGAGTGCACAACACCAAGAAAAAATAATGCAAATGTACCAACTCTTTTATAAGGAGAGGGAGGGAAAGTAACACAACATTAAATGATGGTAGTGAAGATCTCTCTCTCTCTCTCTCTCTCTCTCTCTCTCTCTCTCTCTGTGTGTGTGTGTGTGTGTGTGTGTGTGTGTGTGTGTCAGATATCCAGCATCAGTTCCATGGTTAAGGCAACTTGGTTTTTTTCCCGCATGCCACCATTATAATCCTGGAAAATTGTATTTGTCACAAAATCAGTATGCTTTGCTCTTTTACTGTGAACTTTGACAAGAAGCAATCTACTTTATGAAGGATATAAATTGGCCAAATTTCACAGAAATCCAATAAAGGATGGGTGTCCCCCAGTTTAAATTTTTGCTGTGATGGATGATGACAATTTTTTGTTCCCCTTCCACAGAAATTCTCTCTCTCTCACTCCCAAACCCTACTCCCCTTTTTTTCCACATTGTAGATAATGTCAGAGCACTTTAGATAATGTCAAACAGTTAAAGATTATTACGGCAGAGAGAGCACCTTTTGCTAGTTTGGTAAAATTGATTGTATATTTCTAAAGGTATGATATCTCCGTTTCCATTCTAATCATTAGGAAGCGAGGTATGGAGGAAATTGTGACCCACATCATATGTTAACCACTGAAGCAGAGTGGGTTAATGGGACATGCTGGCAGTCATGTAATATGTGGGAAATACAGTTGTCACTACTTTCAGTGCTTAAAAGTCATGTTGCATGGTCATATGGTACTAGACACTGTGTGTTTGTGTGAGGGGGGCCCTCCCCCATGGCCACCTTGCATCTCTTTGTTTCAACTGGAGTGAGGGGTGGGGGAAAGTGCTTATTCCTGCATAATGAGAGGAGTTCCCACCCTAGAGTTACTGAACAGCTATTCAACAATAAAATTTCTTCCATTCCGTGCTATGTAGCCAGCAATTGCATGTGGAAGACATCCCCTCTCAGATGAGTGACTCCCCCACAGACATAAAAGAGAAGGTTTTGTGTTGTGTTTTGTTTTCTGCTCCATCCTGAATTTCATTGTCAGTTCCATTCCTTCAAAGGAGAGGTTCCACTTTGTCATTCAGACTAGATGAAGTGGGGAGGAGGGGAACAAGGGAAGAGTTTGGTCTGGCAGAGACTGAAAGGATACCTTCACCCAGAGTTACATGGCGAGCTCATACTTCCATCTGTTTTCTCATTTATCTGGAAGAGAAAATGCATTTCTTTCCTTCCCAAAGGTTATTGTGGAAAGGGGGCCCTGCTCTCTCACACTGCTGCCTTCCTCCAGTTCTGAGGAGGAGTGGAGGAGCAGGGTAGAGAACATAGCAGCTTCAGGGTCAGCTAGTGAAGATTCCCAAGCAAAGAGTGAGAACCAGCCCACCTTGGCAGAAGACATTTCACAACTGTGGGAGAAAACAATGGAGAAAGCATTCCTTGACCCAGTCAGGAGACAACAGACAAAGCAAGCAGACCCATTTCAAAGGTCTGGCATTCTCACCATCTAGCCCCAGAGCAGCAGGAACTATTCTGACAGAATCTTTTCAGAAAGATGGGAAGGATGGGAAATTTCAGTTTTTATTCAGTTCTTTGCATGGGCAGATGCTTCTCCCACATCTCAAGGAGAATACTTTGATCTATACTGGACTGCAACCTGTAAAGTTTTAAAGTTATAGTAAGTTTCTTATTTCTGCTTTTAAAGTTTTTTCTTATTCCGTTTCTGCTTCTTAAGTTTTTGTTATTAAGTTTCTGCTTTTTAAGTTTTATCTGAGCCTGCTGGAGAGAGAAAGAGGGAGAGACTTGCCCGCAACAGTTGCTTCCTGTAATTTGGCAGCAGTCAAGTCAAAAAGAAGTGGTCTTCTCGTGTAAGAAGAGTGATCTTTGTCCCTATAGCCAAACATGCCTTTGCAAAAATAAAGGAAATCCATAGCATAGGCTTAAGAAAAGGGAGAGAGAAATTCATCTATAAGGGCATGAAGTTCCCTGCTATGGCTTTTGGACTACACTTTCAATCTCAGTATCCCTTATTTGTGAAATGGAGCAATGCTTTGCACAACATCTTCCAAATGCTTGAGTTGTCTGCTCTGCATGCACTTTCAGTTCTGCTTTTGTGCTTGTGGCCCAGTTGTATTGCAATAGGCTGATCTGTTGGGGTCTGATACAATGTGTGAATGGGCTTGCATGTGGCAAGGGACAACTGTACATCTAACAAGCAAGCTGAGGAGCACAGACAAGGATGATTGTAATGTGTTGCACAAAGGAGCTGCTTTGTTTAATTAAGTAGAATTTTCTCCCCTTTTAAAAATAGTTCTAGAGTCAAGAAGCTTTTAACAGAAGAATAAAAGCTCTCACAAATTCACAAATGCTCTAAAAAGGATGGATATTCAATGACATGGTTTCACTTCTCCACTATGTAAGAAGTAAAGTCATTGCACACTCTTCTATATTGTGAACATTTACAAGTTAGGCTCTGAACATGTTTACCTTGGTCTCTTCCATCCCAATTTTCTTCCACTAAGTATTTGGAAGAACAAGAACACTGAGTCCAAGGAAAATAGGATGCTATTAGGCTAGCTTCAAACTGAACTTCTACAATCCCAGTATACTTCGGTTTGAAATGAGACATACATTTAGTTGTAATGAGCTGCATATGAAGGAAGCATGTCTGGTAGATGAAGTATATGTACAGGAAGGCAAGACTCAGGGGTAGCACTGGAAGAATTTTGGCATCAAATTTAATTTAGTACATGTTTTCAGTTTATAAACAGAGGAGACCATGGCTGCTAGAACCATTGTCTGGTAATGTCTATATGTTACTGATTTTACTTTTGATTCAGTATGAGGTGGATTGGCCATACAATTTAAAATAAAATAGACTGACTGTCAGAGTTAAATACTTAACATTTAAGAGCTAATAACTCATTAGCACTTCAGTGTTTCACACAATTGGTCCTAAAACTGCAAGACAAACTGCTGGTGTATAGAGCCTAATTTGGAACCATCACAATATATGAACAAATGCACATCTTTGCAACTTACATGGTATGAAGGTTAAGACGTGAGCAGCATAAACGACTTTGTAAGGGCGTTGACTTTTCTTTTCAACCATTTTTTTAAAAAAATGAAATATATAACACATACATATAAGCACAGCATATTAATAGAAGGTTCTTTATAGATGGTTTTGACAAGGTCTTGCTTGGAAGAGGCAAGGATATGTATATCATGCATTAGTCAAGTCTTTCATTATTTATTCAGGTTGACTAAGTGAAACTGCATCCCAGCATTTTCTGTGTTGCCTCTTTAACCTACTAAAATGATTGATCCATGTTCACTTATGTAACTGTAGAATCTTTCTCCTGCTAGGGTTTCCTGTTGTCTGTTTCTCTCTATCCAGTGTAGTGCAGTTCTTATTCTTCCTGTGTTTAACATCTGTTGACTAATTTAATCTTCGCCTAATAGTCAATTTGTGTTAATCTTCTTTTTTTTTCCTTGCACTTTTTTTTCCATTTTTCTTCCGATGCTTGAAATAGAAGTGGAGCAAAAAGGTAAATAACGTATATAGTCCAAATCCCCCAGCTCCTTGTTATGTGCCTTATGGATGTTAACCTCCTCCCCTCCCCCTCCCCACAACACTCTGATATTACTATAATCAGCAGGATCTCATAAGTACCCCTCATAAAGAAGTCGACTTTGCAGTGAACTGACTTGGCTGCTAAACTGACTCGGCTACTTAAAGCAGGTGGTGGGAGTTAGTTTCTAACGTACCTGCTCTGGGACGGAGACTCCCTTTGCTTTCTTCTTCCCTTTCTTTCTCTTTCCCTGTCTTTTTCTCACCCATGACTACTTGTTAATAAAATATCATGTTGCTTGGCTTCCAGAACCCTCTCCATAGCATGCCATAATTACAGGGGTTCCTGGTCTCTTTCATCCATTGCTTTGGTTGTCCTTTATTTTCTGTTGCTCCTAATAAAGATCTCTCTATATATAATGTTTTAATTTAAATTTTGTTGTATGTCAAGGCACCTTTTATTTTCAGCCTTACAGTTTCTTTAAAGTTTATGACATAAAAACACAAATGAATTAACTGTCGAACAGTTAAAACGTCTGGAGTATGAATGTTGTATTCATTATTAATGCAAGCATAGTTCTATATTTCCAGATATGTTGATATGCCATAGAACCTTTGGTGATACTAAGGAAAACACTTCACAAACTGGTTACTATGGTAACTTTAAGAACCCTGGATGACAAAGAGTGATACAAGCATTAATTACATAAAGGTTTACAAGGACACTTTCTTCTTTATAGTTACTTATGATCTTTACCTAGACTTGATTGGGTAGTATGAGAATGTTAATTTTCTTGTCTTGCTTCTTCCTGTGACTGCTAGTTTTTGTTTGCCCTGGGACGTTGAAAGCTGTTGTGGATTCCCCAAATTTATATGAAGCTGAGCAAAAGGCAGGTGCCTGGTGCAAAGATCCTCTTCAGGCTGCAGATAAAATATACTTCATGCCATGGACTCCATACCGCACTGACACCTTGATAGAATACGCATCTTTAGAGGACTTCCAAAATGGGCGCCAGCAGACAACATATAAACTTCCAAATCGAGTGGATGGTACTGGATTTGTGGTATATGATGGTGCAGTCTTCTTTAACAAGGAAAGAACCAGGAACATTGTAAAGTTCGACTTAAGGACTAGAATAAAGAGTGGAGAGGCTATTATAAATTATGCCAACTACCATGACACTTCCCCTTATAGATGGGGGGGAAAGACTGATATTGATTTGGCAGTTGACGAAAATGGCTTATGGGTGATTTATGCTACAGAACAAAACAATGGAATGATAGTTATTAGCCAACTGAATCCTTATACTCTGCGCTTTGAAGCAACATGGGAAACTACTTATGACAAACGGGCAGCATCTAATGCCTTTATGATATGCGGGGTTCTCTATGTTGTGCGATCAGTATACCAAGACAATGAAAGTGAAACTGGCAAAAATGCAATTGATTACATTTATAACACCCGGTTAAGCCGTGGAGAATATGTAGATATTCCTTTCCCCAACATGTACCATTACATTGCTGCCGTGGATTACAATCCAAGAGACAATCAACTATATGTGTGGAACAACAACTTCATCCTTCGCTATTCTTTAGAGTTTGGCCCACCAGACCCTGCTCAAGGTAAGAATCCTTTTTTTGTTTGTTTGTTTCCACATAAGTATGTGAAGTGCTTGCTAAAGAATTTAGACTTTCATGTACTGGCAGTTACATGGTCTGCATTTAGTAACAACAACAAAAAAAAGGGAAATTTGGATTTTAAATTATTCCTATGCCGTCTGTTCCAAAGCAATATAAAGGTAAAGGTAAAGGTTTCCCCTTGACGTTAAGTCCAGTCATTCCTGACTCTAGGGGGTGGTGCTCATCTCCGTTTCCTAGCCGAGGGAGCCAGCGTTTGTCCGCAGACAGTCTCCGTGGTCATGTGGCCGGCATGACTAAACACCGAAGTGTTTAAACTAAACTAAACTAAACTAAGTGTTTAAACTAAACTAAACTAAGTTGTGTTTAAACTAAACTAAGTGTTTAAACTAAACTAAACAGGAATGCTGTTACCTGCCCACCAAAGTGGTACCTTTTTATCTACTTGCATTTGCATGCTTTCAAACTGCAAGGTTGGCAGGAGCTGGGACAGAGCAACAGGATCTCACCCTGTTGTGCAGATTCGAACCGGATACCTTTCGATCAACCAGCCCAGCAGCACAGCGGTTTAAACCACTGCGCCACCTGCAGTCCCAAAGCAATATATCCAATGATAAATTTTAGCTCCGTATTACTTAGTATATTCAAGACAATCTATGCATTTGTAATGAGAAGCATGTTACCATTGACACGTCTATCTGATTTCAGTGTATGAAAAAAAAAAAAAAACTACTTAGAAGACCCTGTTGGAGTTGTTCCTGATATAGATGTTGTAAGGTTAGGGTTTTAGACATTTTCAAAGTCTTTCCTTTAACCTTACATTACAGTAGAGCAGTGTATCTGAATTGTACTTCAGTCTAGTAAATGCAAGGCAGTGTATTCAAACTCGACTATATTTCTATGTATGCTATTAACTTATAGACATTTGGGAACTTGCCTCAGTGAACAGTGTCTCCAGTAAGTATGTTCATGGTTGAAATGCAAGTATTAAATACAGAAGACATGTGGGGGAATTGTAGGTTTTGTGTGTTTAGTTTTGCTGAAGAATAATGCCTTGTTGGCAAGGCAGTCTAGGAATGATGTTAGTTTGTTTTGCTTTTTCTTTATGAAATGATGTTATAGACTACAATCAGTCTGACTTTTTCCACCCCTTATATTATTATTGGATATTTCTCTTCCACTCATACAGGCCTTGACTTTTAACACTTCGGTTATAGAAAACTGAAGGTTAGTCTCAGAGTTATTTTGCAGTCACACAGTAGGGATGTGGAAGTACAGTATGCATGTGAGAATGTCACCTACAGTACTGCCTAAAACATTTCTTCATTTTTGAACAAATGAACTATTTTAAAGAGAATTTCCCATGAATGCTTAAGGAAACAGTAAATATAATCAGTGGGAACAATGTAAACAACCTTTGAACTCATTTAATAATTTAAATTCCTTTACCTTAACTTTATTTCGGGTTACTCATGCTAAACTACATTTCGGCACATTTTTATTCAAACAGTAAAAAAGGTGAATCTTTGTAAGCCATTTTTATTATTTCCCACTTTTTCAGTGCACATTTTGAATATGCTTTTACTCAATTGATCTTTATATAAAATTAGATTTTTGTACATTTGAATAGTAAATGTGCTGTTGACATGTAAGAACTGAACTGGTTCTAGATGATGTAGCTATTGGGCTGAATCCAGATAAAGGGTAGGATGCAGACTTAGCCAAACAGAGTAGATCTATTTGAATCAAAGCCCTAAGTAGCCCTAAGGATCCAGCCCACTGATTGCAAGGATATACTTTTGTTGCCTCAATATTTCCTGATGCAAAACTGGACTGTCATTCATTAAGAAGAGAAATACAATCCACCTGAAAAAAAAGTTGGGGATCATGTTTTCTTTTAAACAGAGTTTATGCAAGCTGCTTAGGGTGAAAGCATACTTGTACAGGTAGGCATTAGAGCAGTATTTTCAGACCTTTCTGTGGGGGATAGGAAGTTGTCCTAACATCAAGCACTTAATGGTACCATGGGGTCAGTGCCTCTACAGCAGAAGTCATGGCCTCTTCTCTGGAATGCCTAATTTGGGGCCATTATGGAAAACTCAGCAATCTTTGCCACTTCACTTGTGATGGAAGCAATAATGATACATTGACCTACTCAATGAGCCCTCTGTCTTTCATGCCTCTGCATCTCAGCACCTGGCTGTACCATAGCTGCCTAATATAAAAATGGTCTGCACCCTTTTTGCTAAAAAAAAAACCCCAACAACAAAGAGTCCTTTGTCATATTCATGTCATGTGCTCTCCTGAGCCCAAACATTCTTTTCATTCCCAAGGCTAAATATCATTCTTGACCTCAAACATGCACTTTTTCCTGAGAGATAACTTGAGTTACTGGTTTATGTTAGTTCTCCACATTTCAGTGGCCATAGCATTGCCAAAAGGCTGAGTCTTGCATTTGCACAGCACTGAAGCAATACTGTGTTCTTCTGCATGGTCTCTGTACATCCTTTTGCAGCCCTGAGTCTTTTATCTATGTTGTAAGCCGCCCCGAGGCTTCGGCGAATGGGGCGGCATAAAAATGTTTTAATAAATAATAAATAAATAAATTCATTCATGACATAGAGTTATGTGTTCTGTAGCTATCCAGGATTGTATACTTACATTCCATCATTTTGGCAATTTGTAATCTTTTGATCTTACAGCTGTTAAATCTCTCTTGCAAAGGTTAACATGTGATATTCAGCATGTTCTGTGATGACAGGAAAACAACATAGCCACAGCTTCACAAGGTGCCCTTTGAATTTGGGAATAGTAGTGAACCCACATTCTAGGTTTTAGCTTAGGACATTGCTTGTCAGTTGCATTTTCATCATTC
Organism: Varanus komodoensis; assembly: GCF_004798865.1. NCBI lineage: Eukaryota > Metazoa > Chordata > Lepidosauria > Squamata > Varanidae > Varanus > Varanus komodoensis. The sequence continues at coordinate 2,426,459 of NW_025335641.1, forward strand.
TTTTATCAGTATGTTACATAAGTGCATACATAAGAAGATCCAGTTGTTCCTTCCCTGAAATCTAAGTATTCTTACATCACTGGACAATAAACTATCACATACTTCTGGTGTGAGAATGGCCTGTTCATGCTAAGTGGGTTTTAAATTTCATTTTTCCCAGTTTTGAATTTTTACTTTTTTTTCATTGAGCTGCAGTTGCATACTATGTTTGGCCCTTCCTTCCAGTTCATAAAAACAATTTTGTACAGCTTGGAAGATATAACAGGAATACAGGTTCTCCATTGCGTCTGAAGAAATCTTTGCATTCTGGACCATTGGGTTGTTTTCTGATATAAACTACTAAGAATTATTATAAGATAATTGCTTTCATTAAATTCACTGATACATTTCTGTTTCATTTTGTTTCCATGATAAGGATTCTGTCTATCTTCTGAATTTACAGATGCCTGCTAACCTACTTGCCAGCATTTAAAAATATAAAAGAAGTGTTTTACATTGCAGTCCCATTCATAGCTTCTCAGAAGTAAGACCCATTAAGTTCAGCAGAGCTTATTCCCATGCTAAGTGCATTCAGTTTCCCTCTCTTTGAGATCCTTATCCTGTCATCAGATCTTAATTTTGTCGTCTTTTATTTTCTTGATTTTAGGTGACATTTTCCTAGCAGCATTATTGCTGATATATTATACAGGGATCTCAAAATCTGTATGTATCACATTTATCTCTTTGGACCTTTTCTGGCACATCTGAAGCCAGAAATTTCAGCCCGGGAGAGGGAGAGAGAGAGAGCAGGAAGTTTAAAGGGCATGGGTTGCACATCCACGTGCATTGTTCAAGGTATGGCTGCACTTACAACATGAGAAGCTGCTTCCTGTCTTCTTTTAAGCACTACACATTGCAGAATGCAGCTAGGAAATTCATAATCCAAGCAGAGTCTTTCTGGCTTGAGCTATTGAGCAACATTATAACCATCATTGCAAAGGTAGTTTATACCAACCCCTGGGGGGGAAATTATGCTGTCTGAGAACATCCATGTCTTCTAGCTATAGAATGGATGTCATAGCCTAATTGATTGTAGTATGTTTTTATTTAAATAAAAAATTTCAACCTAATTGATTGTATTGGTATATATGTTAAAATATAGAGGACCACAATTCTTATCTTCTTCAAACAACTGATTCTCCTGTAAGCCTCTCTTCTTTTCTGCACTCCCAAGCCTGTCTGGATGCTTGTGGTGCCACCTTTAGGGAAAGAAGTGCAGACCTTTCCACTTGATTTTTTCACAGTAAATAAAAATAGCACTGAATCTGAGTTTTCAGTTGATGACATCTGCACTTTTACACATGCAAACATAACTCTTAGTTCTAAATCATAAATTTGATGAAAAGGACACCCCCACTCTATTATTAAAATGTGCAGATCATTTTTCAGACAAGGCAGTTGGATTTCAGATATTTTAATAGCTACATGGGTGGCACTGGAATCTGTCTTGGTAAAGCAACAGCTGCAGATTGAGTACTGGATGAAATTATATGCTTTTGTGAGTCTAACCTCATAGCTGGACTTCAGAAAGAGGTCTTCGTGATACTTTTTACTGAAATTATGCTGTAGGGCACAGAGGTAGTTTAAACAAGATAGAAGCTGTCAAAAGTAAGAGGATCTGTGAGAGTATTAATTGCACTATTGTTGATACAGATTTCTGTCATGAAGAATGTCTTAATTAAGCACATGGTGTCTAGAAACTGAGTAATAAGGGGAAACTTCCCTAGATTCTTCCCATAACACCCCCAGATCTGAATCAGCAGTGGCTTTTTGACACTTTTGCAAGTGCTTGTGATGCTTTTGACAAACGTTAATTGAGAAAGCATTGGAAGTCTGGCTGCATTGTAATCAAAAGAAAATTACAGTGGTTTCACAAGATGTCATGCAAGTGCTTGCAGAGAAGATAGACAGGTTTGAATAGGCTTTTGCAGCAGGTAAGTAAAGAGTTCAGCAGGATTGTATAGGTGGCATTCGATCAGGCTAGAAATAAAGCACAGCATTCAAGAAGATTGTGATGGAAAATAAAAATCAGAAAAGCAAGATCTTTTAAAATTGACAACTAGAAAAAGAGAAACAGTCTCCATTTTTAAAGGACATGAATTTTTTATTTCTATTTAACTCACATTATCTAGAAAATACCCTTATAAATCCTTGTGGACATTTTGACCCCTTGTCCTCAAAACAGTCTACTCTAAAAGATCTGTTTTCCAGTTTTCTGTAAAATATGTTCACCTGAAAAGTATGTAGGGATGATGAGATGATTAGAAGTTTTGACCATTTCAGGAGTGCAAAAAGATTTATGTTGGGCTTTATTTTGTCACACTTGAGTCCCACTCTGAGAGAACTGGAAACCCCATCTCTCGTTTAAAAAAAAACCCCAAAACAAAAAACCTTTTCAAGTCCTTTGAAAGACATTCTAGTGCCTCGCTCCTTGTTTGCATTTGTGGTGAAATTCAATTTACATTCAGGAATATGTTTTTTATACATTCTAGCCTAAGGACAGAAGAGGTTTAGATCCCTTTTTTAAAAAGCATAAGCCTTTAGGAAATAAGTGTCAAAGAAAAAAATTAAAACCTGAAAAGTGTCAGATCCAGTTGTTTCCAGAAGGTCTGACACAGAAAGGAGTGAATACTTGTCACAGTTTGTAAATTCCTCCAGGCAGGGACCTGTCTGTTCTTTGTTTGTAAAAGTGGCAGGAACACCTGTGGAGATGGTGGGATGTGGGGGGAACACTAAACCTGAGTTATGAGTTTTATTGCTGCACTAGCCAATATTTCTTCGAATTTTGCTATAGCCAGAGGCATGTTAATACCCAGGCTTGCCAATTCTTTCCTTTTCCAATGGTAGATTACCTTGACACGTATGAATTTCAAGAGTACCTTGATGGTCAGCTGCTGTTGATTTCCTTCTTTGTTGTTCTCCTGGAAACATTTATTTGCAATTATGAGAAGCACTGAAGAGCTGAGATGGATTATATCAGAGATCCTTCCCCGCAAAATATGACAGGCAGGGCTTAATTTCAACTAGAGACACCCAGGGCTCAGCCCTCTAATATTTGATATTTATTGATTTACTTGATTCATGGAATAGAAACACCAGTTCACCAGGTTTTCCCACACTCTGTATATGCATAAAACAAGCCTTTACAACCATTACACCGAAAAGAGTCTACTTTCTATATGTGATGACCCAGGGACTCAGTAAAGCCCACGTCTGCCTTGAACTCCATAAACAGAAGGGTGTGGCAGGCCCCATTATATGTTCCAGATGCAATTGGCAGTTCAGGCATCAACACTACTTTAGAAAGATCTTTAATGCAGATCCAGTCCACCCGCAGATCCCAATAATCCTCCTCCCAAGAATTCTTCTGCTTTTACTGTCTCTGTTTCTTTCCCTTATCTGTGATTCATTTCTAACTGAAACAGTAAAAAGCCACAATGGTCATGACATCTTAAATGTACTTATTCATCATACAGGACAGTTTGATATTTGGAGCTCAGTGTAGGACAGCCTTTCCCAATTTGGTGCCCTCAGAAGGATGGAGCCCTCTTAATCTTGACGGACTACAGGCAGTTGTAATCCAGCCACATCTGGATATACCACACTGGGGAAGACTGGTCTGGGCAAGAGTGGAACACTGTCTTGTCATACTTTATGAACTTGAGTTGTTATGGTCTGTGGTTGTGAAGAGGGTGTTTGGGACAGTGTGGCCTGTCACAGGTCTGTTTGATCCTTGCCATCTCAGCATAGAAGATCCAACAGGAGTGAGTTGACTTGCTAGACCCCCAAAGTAATCAGTGTTTTATTATGAGAGGAAACAGCACTCAAAGTTGCCATTTTACATTCTAAAACAACGTCTGGGACTGTCAGTCATACTTGTTTCTTGGCAAGATGCTGAAATGAGTGGTTGTCCTACAATTCCTGGCCGAATAGCTATTCCCGTTTGTATCTGGTATTTTCCATAATAAATGACCTATGATAACAAAAAGAAATACTGTGACACAATTATTTGGAACTCGCAGTATCTCTCAAATGGGTCTGATAATCTTTTGAATACTATCTGGATAGTAAAATAGGTTTGCCATGTTTTGGTGGTGTCAGAATCCTGGAATCTCAATTTGAGAAGAGGGGGTCGTAGGAAAGATCAATCGTTATGAACCTTCGCATCTTTATTCTCTATCCCAGGTTCCCGCGGTTGACTCACAATAATGCATGCTGCATTACCAGGCAGGCAGAGATGAACTCTGCTGCAAAGCTTCAATACCATTACAGGGCATTTATAGGCACAGAGGTACAGGGCAATTGATGACAGAATGCAGAAATTACAATAAGATTCTGAGGTCATCGCATACAGAACAGATAAAGAAATGTCAGTCAATCACACTGTAACAATGAGATTAAAATATTTCTAATTGCCTGTATTGACACTTTAGTTGAGTAACTTGAACCCATCTCCAGGTCTGCTCAGACATGCAAATTCAAGCTACTAGAAGCTATTCATGATAAGCTCAGACCCCTATCTAGACTCTAGACATTCTGAATGATCAGGGCACATGAAGCCCTCTGGGCTATCAAAAGATTATTGTAAACTGAATTCCAACAGTGACTATTTACAACGTATATTTGGGCTAAAATGGCCTGTCTACTGTAGCTTACAGCTAAAGGTGAGAGAAAGGAGCGGGGGAATGCCATTTTAAACAGTGACAGCTTGGTTTTAAGAAGGAAGACAGGATTTGATCCCACAATGCAAAGGCACACAGGAGTAATGCTTTTCAGACAGGATTTATCCAAATTTTCCCAACAGTGGTTCCTTTTGTACCAGGAGGGTCACTTTTAGAAAACTGTTCTGAGAGAGCAGTGCTCTCCTGCACAGCATTTATGCTAAAAGTTCTTGCAAGTTTGCAATTTGTCCCATGTGCTTTCTGTAATCTACTTGAAATCACTGAGTTATTTGAAGATTTTGAGCTGGGTCTCATCGATTAAAAGTCACAGGAGTGCCCCTTAAGTTAAGGCAAGTTGCAAGTGTGTGTGTGTGTGTGTGTGTCCACCCCAAAAGACTTGACATTTATAGTTTATAAAAATGACACTGCTTGAGCTCAGAACATGAACCTTGACATCCAGGATCTAACTAATGAGGTCCAGAGTTGTATACAATTTCAAACCAATCTGATAAACCTTGTCTCACATACAGAAATTAAAAAGTGCTGATAATTTACTCCTTTTATATCCATTGGTTTGGTGAAACTCTAAACAGAGATTCAAAAGCTACTTAAGGTTTTCCTGTCGTATTATAGCCTATGCTTACAACTATTAGAAAAGTTGTATTACGCATGTTCTGTCTCATTCTAAAGCTAAAGAAAGGGGAAAGATTATCCTCTGTTTTGGTCTCATTTTCCCTTACAAAGCACCTGATGATATTGGTAAAAGAATCCAACTGTGACTTGAACTGCACCTCTTTGAGTTGACTTGCATCAGTAACTGGCAGCATGGGCTTATCCAGCCTCTTCCAACCTTAACCCACCTATTCCTCTTCCAGAATCATGGTGCCTGCATGCCCCAAGACACCTTGGTGAAACATATTAATTGATATATATATCAACAGCCTCACTGATATTTAACCCCAGAAGTATTTTTTAGCATAACCCTGTCTAGTTTATAACACTGAATATAAACTTCATCAAAGACAGAGTGACATGCCTATCATTGCCCACAGAAAAGAATGGCAAATGGAAATCATGTGGGCAGCAAGGGAACCTACCTACTCAGTAAGGGCAACATAAAGCTTGCTTTGCAGAAGAATATAAATGGCAAGTTGATGTGGTAAAGTTTCAGTCATACTTCTGCCACAAGAGCAGAGTCTCTGGAACTGGCTAATACCCTTGTAGCAGCCTAACCTTTTTGCAGGGGATAGAGCATTTACTCTAGACAGGAAAAAGAATTGATGAAAATATGGAACTCTTAAAAAGGTAAAATAACTTGGTAGAACAGGAAAAAGAGGGGCTGAGATCCCCCCTCCCAAAAGAGGAGAGCTGAGATGAGATCCTTCTGGATTGCAACACAACGAGGATCAGGTACTTCTTAAGGAACTAAAGAACCAGTGGATAATTTTTGTTTATCCCGCGCATTTCACCATCCCAAGCTAGATCTGGGACTTAAAGAGGGGGAAAGGGTGTGGATGCATGGAGTGTAAGTTATAAAAAAGCACAATTTGTATTGTTACTGATCATGGAGTGTACCTGTTAAAGCATAGCTTCTTATTTCCAGGCCTGGTGTAGCTTGAGCCAATGAGGGTCCCTCGTTCACTGGCAAAGAACATGCGTTCCATGCACAAGGCTCTCTGGCAGCTCCAGGTTGGGCAATGAAAGGATCCAGTCTGAAATCTTGGGGAGTTGCCGGTAGTCAGCATTGACAATACTGGGTTAGAAGGCCCAATGGTCCTTAGTGTAAGGCTGCATTTTATGAAATAGCCAAAATGCTGGTCTTTTAAAAAATGAATTGATACGTTACTGAGCTCTATGTCTATTGTAATTTTACATCTTGAAAAGGTTAAAGTGCTATTGGTAATTGGTGAAAAGGATCCAAAATCCTGTCCAAATGTTCTGTTCAGGAAGGTGGTATTCAGCCAGTTGCAAGTAACTTTCACAAATGATGCCATCCATTCATTTTAATGCTTAGTGTTAATTCAAATCATTGTGAATATTGCATTTCCCATATCAGACTTGCAACGTGTGAGGGAGGGCCCCATATATTCAGCTTGTCACTTGAGGTCCATATGACATAAGTTGACGGGTGCCCAAATGTGATCCCTTTCTGGACAAAGATTCTGACGACAGTTGTGTTTAGTGCTGTGTTAGCTATTTGCTGGGCTTGGGTGTGGGATTGCCGGAATGGAACTATTAGGATTTTCAGGGAAGCTAGTAATCAAAAACATACCTCACCAGTACTGTTGGTTCAGTTTCAAGCCTGAAAGTTCAAGTGCCTATGACCTCTGCTGAGCTTTGGACTTGGGTAACTGAACAAGTGCCTGCCTGCCTTTGCAATAAGATCGTCTTCAGAAGAAAGATGTTATTTCAAAAGCCATACGAAGTAAATGGGAGATGGCTGTGAAAAGAACCTGTTCTATAGTGGGACTTAATCTGATATCTTTCTGGCATTTGGACATTGCAGATATTTTTTTAATCATGGCTCTGGCCTCTTGGCAGAGCAGCATAGGCACAGGCTGGGAGAGAGGGCTGAGTGGCCAGGGGACTGGCGAAGGCAAGGGAGGAGCTGGGCAGGGGAGCAGAGGGCCAGGAGCAGCGGAGAGGAAGGGGCGGGGCCAGAGGGGCCAGGAGGGAGCAGAGGGGCGGGGCATCGTCCCTTGTCTGCGTCCCTTGGCTGCGGCTTGGGCTGTCCGGAGACGCCCTTCCCTGACACACAGAGGTTTGATTGTTTGTTTGTTTTTCTTGCTTTGTTTTCCTTCCTTCCTTCCTTCCGTCCTTCCTTCCTTCCTTCCTTCCTTCCTTTCTTTTTCTTTTCTTTTCTTTTCTTTTCTTTTCTTTTCTTTTCTTTTCTTTTCTTTTTGGTGCTGTGCTGTGCTTTGCTTTGTTTTTCCTCCAATTTAAATTTAAGTTTATTTTATCCGTGTGTGTGTGTGTGCGCGCGCAAGTGGGTTTTTGTCTGGGAGAACTGGGCGAGTGAGAGGAACTGCAGAACAAACAAGACAGGGGACAAAGGTAAGGTCTCGGAAGGGATCCCAGTAGCAGACCAGGAGATGGCCTTGGCGGGAGTCACAGGTGTTGCTGTCTGCTGTGACAGCTGCGACATGTTCGCCCTTCTCCCCCAGGAGAGGCAGGGATACACTTGCCCTCGGTGCAAGCTGGTGACCCTGCTAGAGGAGGAGGTGAGGTGCCTGAGGGCCAAGAGAGCTCTCCAGGCCCCCCCAGAGCAGTGCCCCTCTGGACAGAGGGTTGAGGGAGAGGCCACGGGAGGAGCAGCTGCGGAGACATGGAGGTATGTCACCCACAGGAGGAGGAGGCCAGCACAGCCTCCTCCTTCTCCTGGCACCAATCCGGAGCTGGGAAACAGGTTCTCTCCACTTGGGGAGGCTGGGGCTGATGAGGCCTCGGGGGACCAGCAGGACCCCCAGCCGGGGACGACAAGCAGCAAGGGGGGCACTGCAGGAGAGGCGAGAGCCAGGGCACGGCCTCCCACCACCACGAAGACACGGCGGTGGATGATTGTTGTTGGGGACTCCCTGCTGAGGGGCACTGAGGTGGCAGTGTGCCGCCCCAACCTGGAGACAAGGGAGGTTTGCTGCCTGCCAAGCGCAAGGACAGAGACATGTGAAGGACAGAGTGGAGTGTCTTGTTCACTCCGGGGGTCAGCCGCTCCTGGTGATCCATGTGGGCACAAATGACGTGGCCAGGCAGGGTGAAGTCGGGATCACCAGGGACTTTGAGGCCTTGGGGAAGAAACTCAGGGAGCTAAAGGCCCAAGTGGCCTTCTTGTCAAAATTACCGGTCCGGGAATTTGGGTCAGGAAGGGACAGGAGGGTCTCCGAAGTGAACGACTGGCTTAAGGTGTGGTGCCAGAAGGAACGCTTTGGGTTCCTCGACCACGGCACTCGGTTTCTTGCCAATGCACTTCTGGCAAGGGACGGGTTACACCTCACGAGGATGGGGAAAAGGTCCTTTGGAGATGCTCTAGCGAGCTTCGTCTGGAAGACTTTAAACTGAGCCAGGGGTGAGGGGGTTCAAGCTCCCCAGAAACGTGTCTGCACTGGACAAGTGTGGGGAGAGGACCAGGGCTCTGGGAGCAGGGTTTTAGAGGTACTGCAGGGACTGACAAGACTCCTACAGAGAGGGGCCAGGTATCAGGGAGGATGGGAGGAAGGAGGAGGCTGGGAACTCCAAGGAAAGGAAGCGGTGGGAAGGAGTTGAGGTGCATGTACACCAATGCTAGGAGCATGGGTAATAAGCAGGAAGAGTTTGAAGCTCTCCTGGGAATAGGAGGGTATGACCTGGTGGGAATCACAGAAACTTGGTGGGATGAAAGGCAAGTCTGGGATGTGAACATAGAAGGGTATCACCTTTTTAGAAAGGACAGGAAGGGAAAGAGAGGTGGGGGCGTGGCTTTATACATCAGGGAAGGGATAGGATGCAGTGAGATAGAATGCAACACAGATGGGGATTTGGTAGAGGCAGTCTGGGTGAAATTTAGGAGTTTTGACAGGGAAAGAGACCTGACAGTGGGGGTTTGTTATCGCCCTCCAGGTCAACTTGAGACCCTGGATGATGTCCTGACAGGTCAGATTCTAAGGATATCTCGGGGGAGAGACACAGTAATTATGGGAGATTTCAGTCTCCCAGATATTACTTGGGAGACTCACTCGGCGGTGACAGCCAGGTCACGTCGCTTCCTAGAAGCTATAGAGGGAGGGTTTTTCACACAGAGGGTCCTAGAGGCGACGAGAGGGGCAAACATCCTTGACTTGGTCTTGACCAATAGGGAGGAGCTGATAGATGAAGTACAGATTAGGGGAGCTCTGGATGCGAGTGATCACTCCATCCTTTGCTTTGAGATCAGGGGACTGCGGACGGGCAGCAGGTCGAGCACTAGAAGCTGGGACTTCAAGAGGGCCAACTTTGGCCAACTGAAGGCCAGACTGGGGAAAGTCTTCTGGCATAGGTTACTGGAAGGTAAGCGAGTTGAGGAGTGGTGGATAGCACTGAAAAGGGAGGTTTTGGAGGCGCAAGCCTTGACGATACCTCTAGTCAGTAAGGTGGGGAGGCGGAGAAGAGCGCCGCCATGGATGTGGAAGGAGGTGGTTAGAGGGATTAGACGAATGAGGAAGTTCCGTAGGAAATGGGTACTGGGGCAAATAGACAAAAGGGTACACCGGGAGGAGGAGGCCTGTTGCAGAAGAATTCTTTGCAAGGTTACAGCTTGATTACGAGCTGAGACTTGCCAAGAATATCAAGAGCAACAAAAAGGGCTTCTTTCAGCATGTGAATAGGAAGAGGAAGGGGAGACAAGTGGTGGGACCACTAAATAAGGAGGAAGGAGATCCAGTGACTGATATGAGGGAACAGGCACAGATGCTAAATGACTATTTTGCCTCTGTACTCCCCAAAGCAGGATGGGGGATGTCCGCATAGGAGATTAGATGAGGCTGGGGACTTACAGGCACAGATTAGAGTCATCCCCCTTGACGTCGAGGGGCTCTTCAGGTCATTGGACATTACAAAGGCGCTAGGCCCTGACGGGTTAAACCCAAGAGTGCTTAGAGAGTTGGCAGGAGTTCTCTCACTCCCGCTGTCCTCCATTTTTGAGGCCTCATGGAGAACGGGTGAAGTTCCGGAGGACTGGAGAGTGGCATCAGTGGTCCCAGTTTTCAAAAAGGGTGGTAGAAGGGACATGGGGAATTATAGACCTTTTAGCCTTACTTCCATCGTAGGAAAAACAATGGAAAGGCTCATAATAGAGAGAGATCTAGTGATGCTAGATAGGGAAGGGAGGCTGACAGCCACACAACACGGCTTCCGCAAAAACAGGTCCTGCCAGACAAACCTTGTGGAATTCTATGACAAGGTTTCGAGAAGGCTAGATGGAGGGGATGCAGTGGATGTGGTATACCTGGATTTCAGCAAGACCTTTGACAAAGTGCCCCATGATATCCTGGTGGAGAAACTGAGCAGTTTTGGGATACACCAAAGCACTGTCTGGTGGATTAGGGCATGGTTGGCTGACCAAAAGCAGAAGGTAACCATTAGTGGGGAATCATCGGGATGGCGGCCAGTGACAAGCGGGGTCCCCCAGGGCTCTGTCCTGGGGCCGATCCTGTTTAATCTTTTCATTAATGACATGGAAGAAGGGGTGAACAGTCTGCTGATCAGATTCGCAGACAACACTAAAACTGGAGCAGTGGCCACAACTGAGGAGCAGGTACTCCAGATCCAAAAGGATCTGGACAGACTATGGAAGTGGGCAGGAGACAACAGGATGGCATTCAATGTGGATAAGTGCAAGGTCTTGCACTTGGGGCATAGGAATGGGAGTCATAAGTACAGGTTCGGTGACAAGTGGCTGGAGAGCAGCACTTGTGAAAGGGACCTTGGGGTACTGGTTGACTGCAGGCTAAACATGAGTCAGCAGTGTGATGCGGTGGTCAAGAGGGCGAACGCCACCCTTGGTTGCATAGCCAGAAGTGTGGCTTCTAGATCAAGAGAGGTATTACTACCACTGTATATGACTCTGGTGTGCCCACAACTGGAGTATTGTGCTCAGTTTTAGGCCCCTCATTACAGAAAGGATATAGCCAGGTTAGAGTCAGTGCAGCGTAGGGCCACAAGGTTGGTGGCCAGTTTGCAGGGGATGCAGTATGAGGCGAGACTGAGGGAACTGGGTCTCTTCAGCCTGGAGAAGAGGAGACTCAGAGGGGATATGTTGGCAACATACAGGTATGTGAGGGGATGTCACATGGAGATGGGTAGAGACCTGTTCTCCCCTGCAGAGGAAGGCAGGACGTGCTCCAACGGAGCAAAGCTCAGGGAGCCAAGGTTTCATTTGGATGCCAGGAAGCATTTCCTGACATTTAGGACCCTGAGGGTGTGGAATGGGCTTCCACGAGAGGTTGTTGAGGCCCCATCGGTGCGGGTGTTCAAGGATAGGCTGGATGTGCACATGGTGGGCCTGTCGTGAGCAGAGCCAGCTGGTGCAGGAGGTCAGACTAGATGGCCCGGGAGGCCCCTTCTGACTCGCTCTGTTTCTATGTTTCTGTACTTGTCCTGTGGCTTTTATTCTGATTCATTGATCACTGGTGTTTTGTTTGCTGCATTTAAAGAAATGCTGCTTTTATTTCATAACTCATGTTGCAAATTATATGTTGAATGCTGGTATAGCAAATTTTAAAACAAATACGTAACTCAGTGTAGTGCAGTGGGTTAACACAGCAGCTGTTTGGGAATATGGCACAGCTTAGCAGGGTCACTCCTGGCACAGGAGTGTAAGGGCTGTATTTAATTGGGGCATATAATGAGGTGACCTGACAGGTTTGGCAGCTGGATCTGAGGAGACTCAAGAGGGACAATCCTTAGAATCAGGAAAGGAAGAGGAAGAAACACTGCTTCCCTGAGAGTTGGGACTTGTCTGTTGGCAGTAGGCAGATAGATTGAATCAACCACCTTATTTCTCTCAGGCTAAGTCCTTGCTTGTCCCATGCACCCTTTAAATGGACCCACAGTTAGAGTCTGTGCAGCTAAGGAGCATAACAAGTTAGTTCCTTTTCCTCTGAGTATATGCACTGTGTATTGATCCTTGTTTCCATATGTAAGCCCTGCCTTTTTGTCTATGAATAAATTAGCCCCATTGTCAGTATCTAATGCTCGGGTGAGAGTTTGAAAGTTCTTATACACCTCTCCCGAAATGTCTTCCATGTTCAGATTTAGAAGAAAAAACAAGGGTGCTGTGAGCCCAGGAAGGAGAACATGACAAACTATGAGTAGCGCCATCTGAGCAGAGAGTGGTAACAGATATGCATCAATTCAGGGAAGCTTCGGAAATCATAGGAGCCCAGGACTCATCAAGTTCACTGACTACACATCAGCTTTTTTAGAATATTCACAACAATTTGAATTAACACCAAGCTTTAAAATAAATGGATGGGATCATTTGTGAAAGTTATTTCAAGATACGTAGTCCTAACTAAAAGAATGTAATCTTGTATATATCTAGAAAAAGAATAGTAACACTGCCCAATAAAAGGTGGGGTTTTTTTGTTTTTGCTTTTTATTTTGCTATTTCATCAGGTACACTATAATAGTGTCTCAGACCTTTTGTCTAAGTTTTATTGGTAAATTTGCCATCCTGAATGGCATGGTTGGTTTTCAGAGGAATTTAGCAAATGGAAATCAGTTTTCTATTAAAAGCTGTTGTTTACTATTACAAGTCTTGTACATAATTATGTGTAGGTGTGCATTGGGTTGAAAACATTTCTATATACATGTTTTTATATAATTTATATCATGTTATTCTAAGGACACTTCATGGCAGGACTTTTCCTCCCCCCCTCTTTTTTTGGGGTTGCTGTATGTGAGTGGCTCTGAGGTAGAACTTGGGGGTGGTAATTGAAACCTGAGGATACATTTAAAGAAATACAGCTGTGCTAAGACTAGAATTTACGGGAAGTATGGTATAGAATTTAAATTGTCTTTGTGGTCTCTGTGCATCACACATATGGGCTTTCTGCCTGTGCCAAGCCTAGAACTGGGGAAAAGCTTCTATAGGGGAGTGTTCAATTCTGGGTGGGAGCCTCTCTCCTTCCTGTTCCCAGGAGGCAGTGGGAGAGATTCCTGCCCACCCCTTTGTTTTTGACCACCATCAAGCTTAGACTAGGAATAGCTTCTTTCTCATTCACCTTTGGTACTAGCGTTCTTTTGTTCTTCCTTTCAGGAAGCATGGCAGAAAATTCAGATTCACTGCTGAAGTATAAAGAACAACACTGAATTCTCTTGCTTTGCTTTAATATACATTTAGCAATGTGATTTAAATGAATGCAAATAATGAGTCAGATTCATTTGGTCTACTTTTACCATAAATAAGAAATATAACACTTCTACAACTTCTCATTGGCTAGGAGTGCCTCTTAGGTAGCTGAAAGAATCTAATCCCTTCACATGTGGAATTTCCAAAAGCTGCCTGGTATGACAAACTTAGATGCAAAATAGTTTAAATGCTAATAAAGAGAAGTACCTGTGAACTTGGAACAGTTGATATATTGATGTAGTTGTCAGCTTTGCAGAATTAACTGTTCAAGAACTTGTTCAGAGTGAGTTGTTCCGATGATTAAGCTGTGTACTTGCCATTGGCTTGAATTAGTTCTTGCTTTATCAAAATAGAAGAAAAGGGATGTTTAAAGGCTGCGATGTTGAAATGCTAAAACAACACATGCACGCTTGGCTTTTTTTCCCTGTTGGGTCTAATCAGGCGTGCTGGAACTCTCTCAAGCAAGAATGACTGCCGGGCGGGAAGATGTTACAGTAATTATCTCCCTACAACTTGCAGAGTGGGTAACATAAAGTTTGGGCTTTGTTTTGCTTTAATGGCCTGATTATTTACAACCTTCTTTTTGTGTTTGGATTGTTTTTGTTGTTTCTTGGCTTTGCTTCTTAAGTATATTTTTATCATTTAAATCTGTATAAGTCTGCCATATTTAATTTATTAGAAAGATTAGTGCATTCTTCCCTTGCACAGATAATTAACACACCCTGGTCTTTAAAGCACCCTTCTCCAACCTGGATTCCATCAAAGAGAAATTATGGGAGCTGAAGTCCACTATGTCTGTTGGGGGTCAGCTTTGGAAAGGTTGCTTTAGAGTAGAGCTATTGTTTTGCATGAGGTAGATGCTTTTATACAAGAATGTCCTGCCAGCAGAATCTTGAGATTGTAATCCTGGACACACTGATGTGTGTATAATCTCTGCTGAACTGTTGGGACTTGCTTCTGACAATATATGCTCCAACTATGTATATGCCACACACACACACACACTTCTGATTATATACAGAAAACCCTTTTTTTGAAGTGTTTATGTATATAAAATATGAAGTGTATAGTATGATAAAAAACAAAATTGTCCCACTTATATGTTGGAAATGTGTTTTTGGATGTTATGTGTAGTTGGTATTATTATTGTTCTGTACTTTCACCTTCTCCTCCTCCTCATATATTTTTCATTACACTTATATCTTGCATATTTTCTTCTTGCAAGGGATCCAAGGCAGACTACATAGCTCTGTTTCATCCTCACAACAACTCTGTGAGGTAGGTTAGGCTGCCAGAGAATGACTGGCCCAAATTTACTTGGTGAGCTTCATGGCTGAGTGGAACTAGAATGTGGGCACCAGTCCAGCACTCCAACTAGCACAACCTCTGGCTCTTTCATTATTAATACTATTTCATCAATGAGGGAACCCACTGAGAGATTATAGGGAAACTTGCAGATATGAGTATTTTCACAGCCACTATCTTCCCATTTGTACTTCTTTTTATAACATTGCTTTTCTCTTTTCAGTGCCTACCACAGCAGAGACAATAACTCCTTCCACAGAGCTGTACAAAACAACTGTATCAACTACAAGCACTACACCACAGAAAATTCCTATTAGTACAACATTGGCTGGGAGAACAAAAGATGACAACAGAGGCCCCAAGCCACCACCAGCAGTTTCTACCACCAGAATTCCCCCTGTCACAAGTTTCTTCCCTTTGCCAGAGAGATTCTGTGAACCTGATACTGCCAGAGAGATTAGTTGGCCTCAGACTCAAAGAGGAATCGTGGTGGAACGTCCCTGCCCCAAGGGAACTCGTGGTAAGTCCTCAAAACCAAACTACAGGTCAAGTGAAATAAATATTTCAACATCTGTCTTGAACAGTTGGTTAGTCTCAAGCTGCCTTTCATATGATCTTGATTACTTGGGAGGAAGTGGCACCTTCAGTTTTTAAGCTGTAGAGGGCATTGGAACCTAAGTACAAGAAACACTACAGTCCTTTCTGATGGATAAACACTACAGTCCTTTCTGATGGATTACAGATCACACTTGTGTCCTTGTCCAAAGTCCTGTTTGTTGCAATGCTTGCTTACTGCTTTCTTTTTCACTATAAATCCACTTTGAATTGTTTCCATTAAAAAACCTTTGTATTCGTCTGTTCACCATAAAGCCCTGACTATATTAGTGCCACTGTGTTTTGTGACTTTGTTGTCAGCAGCCTCTATTAGTTATTCAGCATTTAATATTGATAATCTATTTGAGCCACAGTCCAAATATCCCAGATGCTTGTGGGAGATTTAGAAGAAACATACCTACAAACACACACAGTGAAAACACTTGTACTTCAATCTTGCCTTCTTTGTCTTTCATAGGCACAGCTTCATACCTCTGCATGGTTTCCACTGGAACATGGAACCCTAAGGGCCCTGATCTTAGTAATTGTACTTCACACTGGGTAAATCAGCTGGCCCAGAAGGTGAGTTGGAAAATTATTTTTGAGCTTTATTTTCAATGTGATCTTATGCTCATGATTAACAGCAATTCTGGGCATAGTCACATATCCTCTAGGAACTATGAGAATTTTGCTGCCTGTTCAAGAGATTGCACAGGCCCTAATAAGGTACCCTGTGTGAATATCCCCCTTCAAGGAAAAGTCCTGCTATGGCACTGGAGTGTCAGCTTGATAATGACTGTCTTGAACACTTGAGGAAACCTGTGAGTGCCTCTTTTCGAACACTCACACATAGCATCAGAACAAACATATCCATGGTTGCAGCCTGCTGCAACCAGTGTGGCATTCGCTGTGATCCTGCAGTGCACACTTTCTTGCAAGCTGCTCAAATGCAAACAACCTTACTTTCATCTGGGAGAAGTCAGAAAAGACAGAGATGGCTCCCTTGGGCCTCAGGAGAGCACAACATCCTTTCCTCATGAGGGATACCAGTCTAAGCATCCTCAACAAGTGGTGATGCTACATGTGTTTCTGCTGAGGCAAAGACTGTTGCCTTTTCTTTGCTCTTCACTGGGCCAAAAGTAAGTGGATGGTGGTGGTGGTGGTGGTGGTGTTTTTATGCTAGCAGGCAGAGGAAGGCAGAAATGGAGGCAGCAGCAGAGTAGGTGTTCTGTGAGCCCCTTTGAGGGCATATTCACTTGGAACATATGTAGAGCCTTACTACTTTTCAGTGTGATCATGCTTGATTCACTTCAGGGAAAATCTGGAGGCCAGATAATTTTGCCCAGCACCCAACAGTGTTTGCCAAAATAGCTACAATTTCCTGAATTTTACTGAGATGCCTAAATGTCCATCTTAGGGTGGTCAGATGGAAAAGAGGACCCAGCTTCTGTATCTTTAAGAGTTGTGCAAAAGAAGGAATTTCAGCAGCTGTGTGTGCCTTGCATAATAAGTTCCTTTGCCTGAAATCCTCTCTTTTACACAACTGTTAAGTTTGCAGAAGCCCTGTACTCTTTTGCTTCTGGCCATGCTAGACCTACCAGCAAAAGCCCACCACGTGCATGAGTTTTTGTGCTTGGAGAGACACAACAAAAATGGGAGGTTTACCAAGCACCTGCTGGGCCAGAATCTATGGCTGGTGGGTTGTCTTCAGCTTGGTTGATTATATGGGACACACCTGGTCTTAGATCCATTTTAGTAAGCTAATCAGTAATACGTATATTTTTACCAAGTTTGTGGTAGTCAATATTCATGTTGGGTAGCAAGTAACAAATGGCATTTAGTAATGATAAGTGGAAAAGCTGTAGTCATACCCCAGTGAACTATAGTGTTTTCAGTGTTTACTGTTGCTGTGGGTTACCAATGGTACCAGTAAATAAGCCTTTTCAAGTATCTAGTGCTAAATTATCAAAGTATGTATTAATGCCACAGTGCATTAATGAAAGTATCTGATATTAGGACAGAAATAATTCACTTCTATCATTGATTAAAGTTGTTTTGATCACTGACTATTGGCAAATCACATGTTTCACGAGTAGACATTCTCAGGCTCAGTTTCTTGCATCTTCTGAAAAAATGAGCTGAGGTAGCAAGGTTGCTTGAAATCTCTGCGTGAAAAACTGCTTCCTATCAAAGGTAGATAGATGTTGGTTAGATAGATCAATGAATGGTCTGATTACTTTTGAGGCCATTTTGTACATCCTGAGCATCCGGGCCTGGGAGAAAGGTGCCTGAGAATCAGTTCCCAGGCTCTGACCACCAGCCACATTAATTCCACAATCAGCTTTTCAGAATTGGAAGTAGACAAACAGAGGGATTTCCCTGACATGAACTTCCTATGAGTAGCTTTTTGAAAATAAGAGCATTTACCACACATACTACAATATGCAAGTCTGCAATGAATCAGTATCTCGCAGCATCTAAAAACAGTAGATGAATTAATTGTACAACTTTTGATTAAAAAATCAAGTTGGCCAACAAATTGAAATCATATAAAAACAGACTAAATTTAGGAAACACTTGATAAAACTACTAGTTAGTAACCACTTTATAATCAGAGAAGGAGAAAGATGAGAAAGGGCCTAGCAAGCAGGGGAAGTATTAAGCAGTGCAGCCTAAAAGCTCTGAGGAATTTCAAACCCTTCATTTGTCCTATAAGATAAACTATCTGCTTCCTGCTGTTGCATTCTTTATTGTTGTTGCATTGCTAGCTAAAATTCCATGAAATTTCACAAGCAGAAGAGAGAAGCAGGATGGACAATTTACATCCTCAACAGCACCATACAAATAAAATTCTCACTTTCCAGACAAACAGTGCACTAACCTTATTTTTTGCTCTGCTGGCCATTCCAACAACCTCAATTAATAGTGACAGGAGGAGGAAGTAGACATGCCAGGAAAGTTCAGAATTTCCACTCATCTCCATATGCTCAGGATGGACAGTTCCAAAGGGTGGCAAGGGCCAAATGGATTCTATGTAAACATGTTAAAGATCACATGCCTACAGTGAGGCTGGCCATATTCCAAAGTGAAAGGGGCTACCCTACCAGTACCAGTACACACTACATATACTTACATTGTCTCTTCTTCTCCCTCTCCACATACATGTGTTGCACTCCAGTTTTAAAATTGTGGAAGCCTGTTGCTACCTGCATCACCCTGTCTTCAAATTTCTTAGTTTCACTAATGGAATGTTGGAAGAATAAAATGGAATTTTGGGAATTAACTTTAATCAATAGATGATAGATCCTTCCCTCCCTCCATATATATACCTCAAACTCCATAAGTTAAAAGGACAGGTTCCTGGCCCAAATACCTTACACTTTATTTCCTGGGTTGCTGCAGGCTCTGTGGGGAACTAGAAAAAGAGAAGAATTCTAAAAATATCTAACAACTTACTGTTTTAAGACAAAAATCTGATACTTATTTATAACTAAAATGCTCAAGGCATTAGAGGCTTGGGGACATCTTATTAAAATACTTTCAATAATTATTTCAGATCAGAAGTGGAGAAAATGCTGCTAGCCTTGCCAATGAATTGGCTAAACACACCAAAGGACCTATTTTTGCTGGTGATGTGAGTTCATCAGTCCGACTGATGGAACAGTTAGTGGACATTCTTGATGCTCAGCTCCAGGATCTGAAGCCCAATGAGAAAGACTCTGCTGGACGGAGCTATAACAAGGTAAACACAGGGAAAACAGCCTCACCCATTGGGCTTTAAAACTCCTTTTTCTCATGGTTTTGTTTGCTTTCTCCCAGCAACAGTTTTGTGAAATGGTTGCTTGCTTTGCATCAGTCCCTGAAGGAGAACATATTTTAGGATTTGAAGGGAAAGTAACCAATTCATAAAGACATGAGGTTTTTGACACTATATCACAGTGCCACAAACCTAGTACTCAAGAAATCAACAGGAACATGACCATTCCCATATGGGCAGTTAGAATAGAACAGATGACGTTAATTTTACCTTAGGAGCACGCTAAAAACAAAACAGCATTTTAGGCATCAATAAGACTTAGCACTGCTGTGCTCTTTGGTCCAATTTAACTTTACAGTATTTTGGTGGGAGGAAGCAGGGAACACAAAAACTGTTTTTCTGTAATCATCCTAGACATGTTCCCTGCTAGCATGATTTGGGCTCCCAGAAATATTTGATGCAGCAAGCAGTGACTCAACCTTGCCCTTCATTAACTTCCATAAAAGCAGAAGATTCATCTAGAAGTGATGATTAAAAACACTTAAAATGTATTCCTCAGGTGTCTGAACAACAATTAAATAGTAGCATTACTATTCCACTTTTTGTGTCTAACATCTGATGTTTTTTCCTTTTTTACTAACAAGCTCCAAAAGCGAGAGAAGACATGCAGGGCTTACCTTAAGGTATCTCTCCCATGCTGTCACCTTGCTTTCTCCCTGCTTCAGTAACCCGCTGCTACGCTTTATCCTGTTGCTGCATGATCCTCTGTATTTCAGTCTTTGATAAATGTGTATTGTGCCCTTTCACCACCAGCTGTTCAAAATGTTGGCTTTTGCACAGGTATAATGCTTCCATAATAAATCAATAGTAGAATGAACCAATAATCAATACTTCCTTTCCTCTCACCTTTTCTCTAAAAAGTGCAAGAACAGCAATGGGCATTAACCGAATTGGAGAGAACAATAGCTTTGTTTCACCATAGTGTTATGCTTGTAGAAGAAAACCAAAGCTGACAATAAGCACAAATGGTTTTATATTTGCAGTTATATATCAAAGACTGTGTACCCATAGCAAGTAGACTCCACAAATCGCTGCTGGTTCTCAACCTCCTCTTGCTTCAGTGGAGTTACTTCAGTGGAATGTATCAAGAGTGCCTGCTGGATTACATCCCATATTTGTGCATGATAAAACTGCAAGAATACATACACACCTTCAGCCACCCTGTTTTATTTCTTTTTGGTGCACTCTTAAATTCAGAGACATATATGTATGCACAAATTGAAAAGTATATCCATTTGAATGCTAACTATGGTAACTTGAACTGCAGATAAAATGCAAGCTTTCTAATAACTACCTAATATATTGCTCCTTGGTCCTACTTAGCCCTATTTTCCAAACTGAGAGAGGAATTATAAATCATGAGGGAGTCAAAATAACTTGCAGGCCATTCAGTACATGTTCTTGTTAATACCAAGGTCTACACTGTGTGTCTGACAGTAGGGAAGGGTGTTAGATAGAATTGCAGCCTAGTGGTGTTGGTGTTAAAACAAATAATTGCACATATTTGCATATTTCTTCTGTAATGTTACCAAATGATATTAAAAGTGATGATGATGATGATGATGATGATACAATGAAGGGAAATGGCTCAGAACAGAATAAAGGAAATAATAAAAATATGCCTAGTCCATGACAGACATAGCATTCTCAATTCCTTAATGAAAATTATGTGAGCCAAAAGAGGCTTTCGAGCCATTTACTCTTGTTCTCTATTGCCTTCATCTAAATTCTGCTCCCCGCCCAAAGAGGGGGAAAAAATCCCAAGACAGAATCATGATTTACTGTTATATGTGCAGCAATGCTAACTGTGGTTAGAGCTAATCAAGACTTAAAGCAGGATTAAATCATAATTTCAAATCCTTGGTTAGCAGAATCTCAGTTCTAGTTATAGTTGTGGCAACAGACATATTGGATAATCAGCATTCTAACCAGTGGTGGAGCTCGTAATCCAAAAGGGACCAAATGGGTAGAGGACATATGCTATCCTCCAACCAGCAGTTGACAGCCTCATAATTTGGAATGTTACATCTTCCCTTACCCCAAATTACACTCTCCTCTCTTTTTCACACTCCGCATACTTTTGGTAAGGTTGAACAAAAGAGAAGTGGGTGAAATCACATCTTAAAACGCCCTTGATAATTGTTCTCTTTTAACCTGGATCATGGGAAGTTAGGCTGGAGCACATTGGGTTTTACACTTGCATTTGCAGTTCACCTTTAAAAGGTAAATGTCATTGTGCAGAATGTAATAATGAGTGTGCTTGTTGTCATGATGGTAAGAAACTTGGTTATGATCCAGCTGAAGCAAAGCATTTACTCATGATAATTTTAGTGAGCAAGTTACATTGTTATTTTTTCCATTGAACTAAAAAAAGAAGTGCTTTGAATTTGGCCAGGTCATGCACTGAGAATTTATTATGTCTTTCTCTCCCACTACCCAATCACAACCAAAACTTTGGCAAGAAAATGTGTCATTACAGTGCTGGCTGTTTTCAGCTCACTGCAGAAAAGCAGCAACTGAGATAGCATTGCAAATATAAGGAGAAATGCAAGTTAATGAATATATATAATCGGCACAGTGTAAAACAGAAATGGCAGCACAAGCTTAATTTCTTACTGGAATCAGTTTTTGTAGGTCTCAAATGAGCTTCTCAGTTTGGAAAAAACTAATAAAACCTCTTAAAATTACAAATCAAAATCTGCCTGATGCGATGCAAATGAAGCAAGTCTTCACTTCACAAGCAAGAATTCACTTGTAACTCAGATCAGAAGCTCCAATCCGTATTTCTTAGTGACTAATGAATATGGCCTCTGCAGACCAATTTCTGTTCCACTCTATTTAATGGCTGAAACAGTATCAGTGTGAGCAGTTTGATTCTTCTGTTACCCATTAGAGAAAGGGGGAAGAAAATCCTTTCATGCCACTCCAAAGTATCTTCCACCTGCCGTTGTGGAGGCTTACAATACGGACAGAACGAGGATATTAAGATGGATTAGGCTAATTAATTTTGCTCCTGACAATAGCCCCAACTAACTTTTCTTATTCATTTAGGCATAGAGCACAGTGTTCTGGTTGTGACATCTTTTGTTTTCATTTCCATTGCTTTTGAAATTGATCACCCGCATTATATGTGTGCTTAATGACACATAACTAGGTAAATGGGACGTGGTAAACATGGTGATTCAGCAATGCATAGTATATACAGTACATGGCTACATTATGCATTAAAGTAAGAATCTCCCTGCAATTGATTGTTTGATTACTATGATTGATTGGATACTTTTGCCAGGTGAACATAGTGGCAGTGTTTGCACAATCAAAACCTAACATGAGAAGCCAGAATATGTCTAATTTCAGTGTACATACATTTCCTTTGCTACCACTTCATTTTATCCTTTGTGAGAGCAGTGAACAAACCAGGAAACTACAGTTAACCATAGCTTCCAAATGCATGTGAACTGGAAAAGATGGTTATTGCTTACTCTAGCAAGCCAGATTTGGAAGCCAACTTTCAGCCATGGTTTAAATCCTAGTTTGTTTGGAAATCAATAACTAAAGTTCTTGATTTATAGTGACTTTTCTCACTTTGATAAAGGGGAAACCACAGCTGGTACATGCAACTTCTAAATATTCTGATGTTAGGATTTGATCATTTGAACATGGTCAGTATTTTCACATGATCTTCCTTCTCTCTTCTACCTTCATATGATGCTGTGCAGATGTACATTTTTCTTCCTAATATACATATAATTCTGTGGGATCAGGCCACTACTACATATTCTTTAACACTGATTCCATGTTAAAGTCCTCTGTTTCTGCAGTGGATCAGCGTTCAAAAGAACTTTAGTTTGGCACCAAAGGCTTTCAAATGAAAGTAGTCCCCGTTTTTATTCTTCAATATATTAATGGCATTTTTTTTCATAGCTTTCTAAGGTATGTTATGAAGATGCTCTAAAAGGAGACGTAGCTCTTTTGTCACTAAAACACTGTAAATCATGTTAACAGTAAATATTACAATTGTGGCATGATCATGTTAGGAACTCTTTCATGCTGCCGAAGGCAGTAGAACCTAACATTTTTCTAATGAATGCAGGCTATTGTTGACACGGTGGACAACCTGCTTAGGGCTGAAGCTCTGGAATCTTGGAGAGATATGAATTCTTCTGAACAAGCACATGCTGCAACAATGTTACTTGATACACTAGAAGAAGGGGCTTTTGTCCTGGCAGACAATCTGTTAGAACCAACAAGAGTCGCAATGCCTACGGATCACATTGGTAAGTGAATGTATCCTGAAAAGGCAGGTGCCATGGTGGGGAAGGAAGGAAGAATGCATCAGATGTAGTGATTTGGGATAATCAAATAGAAAAGCATGGTTCACCCACTTAGGAATGAGTAAAAATTAAGATTATCACCAGGTACCATAATTAATGTTGTAATAGGTAAAAATATTAATAGGTGATGTGCTGTTCATAGTGCTGATGTTGTTTAATGTCTAAGGACACATGCTTATTCTTATTTAGGCAGAAAAATGCCCTGCAACTCCTAGTATTTCCTAGCTAGTCATACCAGTTCAAATTTAGCCAAAATTCATTAGGCTGATGCAAAACATCATTCTCTTAACCTCCTCCTAGTGTCCACCATACAGATGTTAGAATATTGGTTTACCTTAAAAAATTATTTCAGGACCACTACCACAACAGCAAAACATGAAAGCTAAAATGTGCATTTAAATTAACTGAAATGTTTGCTGTAGAAGAATCTTTTCCCTTATATATTATCAGTTGCTAGTGAATGAAGATCACTTGCAGGTGGAATGCTGTCCCAAGTTTAGGTACGAAGTGCATGTACTAAATATTTTGATTAATCCTAACTCCATTAAGGTGAAAATACGTTAACAGAGCTACTTTTTCCAAAGTACTAAAAAGCCATGCTTCACAGATAATAATAAATCACGTTCAATAGCTATTTTCTTTTAACTGCTGGCAGGGAGATTAAACTACCTTGTATCAGATGCAGGTATATTTTCTTGTACATCTGACTATTGTATGTAGGAACTGTCATTCCTTTGGTATTGTTGTCACTCCATATATGTTTTGGCAAGTTTTACATAGAGCACACGT
The DNA here is from genome assembly GCF_004798865.1 of Varanus komodoensis. NCBI lineage: Eukaryota > Metazoa > Chordata > Lepidosauria > Squamata > Varanidae > Varanus > Varanus komodoensis. The sequence goes on from NW_025335641.1 coordinate 2,450,861, forward strand.
GTGTGCATGTGTGCTGTTGGGCATGCATGTCATCATTTGTTTTTCGGCGCCAGGCGAAGACCTTTGTATTTAAGCAGCGTTTTAAATGTTAATATTATTGAATTTTATCTGGCCAGGGCGGCTTATTTTATATTGTATAGTTGTATTTTATTTTAATGTATATATTTTAATTTTTACTTATGAAGACCTAACTTATTGTTGTAAGCCGCCCTGAGGCTTCAGCGAATGGGGCGGCATAAAAATGTTTTAATTAATAAATAAATAAATAAATAAATACCCATATATATGCCCACACATAAACACACATCAGAATGAGGCTAGGCCTAGAGGTTGAAGAATTAATTAATACAAGGAAGATCAAGCAGTTTACAAATACTTAGTAATTACTTTAGAAACTAATTTTTCAGCATCTTTACTTGGAGGTAAACCATTCTTAGATGCAATAGCACATACAGTCCGAGAAGTATGTTTGGGATTACAACCCATGTTTTAACAAGAGGCAAACTGTTGAGGGTTGAAATAATTTTCAGTTATTTTTGTCATGTGCACGCACTCAGAAGAGTCTTGTGTGCATAAGGGAGTGGAGATGCTTGTGAAAACCAGAGCCCCAGAGAAGAGGAGTTAATCGTTGTCCCAACAACAGTACAAAACTCTCACCCTCCTTCCCCAGATGTTTTTACTAGCGTAGAAACAGATGGGGTTTTGCTACCGGAAGAAGAGGCCAAGATGCAGGAGCAAGACTCTTAGAGAGCAGCTACGGGACTAGATACTGATATGAAGTGCGAGAACAAAGCTGAGTTTGAGGATGCTCGTTCCCGCAGGCACACTCGAAGACTGGGGGCAGATGGAATCTCAATTAGAAGAACAGCGACGACTGCACGTTCAGAGCGCCCCACCTCTGGGGGTGCATCCTCGGCGGGTTCATAAGCAAAGCATGAGGTTAAGTTAGGTAGAGTGAGAGGTCAGCTTTCTATCCTGTTTATGTTAACAGTGGTAAATTGTTTGTAAGATCCTTTTGTAGTTGTTTAGAATGAAGACTTTGGTAGCATCTGCTGGAGTGATTGCTTTCGTTGGGAAGGGGTGCCTGGCTCATGACAATTTTGTTGTTTGAAACATAAGAGGAATATCCTGCAATGAAGGTTTGTTTATTATTAGTTAATTGAGATTGGCCTCACCAAAGAGATGCTTGGTGCTTCAATGAAGCTAGTCACCTGGGAAGAACACAGGTGCTTTAATTATATTTCTATCACCCTTTGCTTAAATTGGGCATCAGGATGGTCAGAAACAGCACCACTATATACTCAGTAGATGCAGCAATTTCTCTGATCTTCAAGGGCCATGGCTTGCACAGACTTTATTATATGCAGCAATTGACAGAGCACATGTGGAAGTCTCCTTTTGCATACGCATTGCCCTTGCTTGATTTGGATAATAGCATGGTTGACACTTCCTTTCTTCTTTCTAAACATATCATTTTGAGCATTGATAATAATGAGGTATTAAATTCAGGGTTTGACAGCTTAGATAGATAACCTTATCATTAATATTTTATTCACCACCATTTTAATAACTAGCTATGTGGACTGCCTTTTTAAAGCTTCCTTTTTGTATAAATATTGGCTAGTAAGTGTCAAAAATCAACTGACAATAGTGTCATTTTAAATATATATATATATAAAGCTAATTTACAAAAAAAAGTGTGTGTTTCTCATTTTCCTGCTAGCACTATCTTCTCTACATGCAAGGGCACTTTTTAATTTAGTGAATATTGCCCATGACTTGACACTATATATATATATATATATATATATATATATATATATATAGTCGGGGAACTAATAGGCAGGGGATATTGGATCTCCAAAAGGGCTAAAAAATACAAAACAGAGCTGTGAGATGGTATTGCTGACTGCTCTTACCATCCTGCCAGCTGGATGATCCATTTATCCACGTGTTCATGGATAATGCTTATGTGGAACTTGCATGCATACAGTAGCCTAGTCCATTCACTAGAATGAAAAAGGAAGCTTCACATCTACAGAAAGGCTGGTGTGTGGAAGCTTCCCCTCCATGGAAGTGAATAGGTCACCCCACTCATAATTGCAGTTCTGTGGGTTATGGTATATCTGTTAGCACATTTCATTTTGGTTTAGAATCAAAGGCAGAGACAACTAAATAACTCTACAACATGTAGTTTCACAAAAGGTATTTTAAAAGTGCAATATTTTCAATTTCCCTAAAAGTCTTCTGGGCAAGGCACAGGTTTACTTCATGTGCCAACATGTTTCAGATCTTCAGGGATGCTGCTGTAAAGCTACTATAGGAAATGCAGCCATTAGTATCTTCAAATACTGGATAAAATACTTTTAGGTTTATTTCTATTTTTGTTAGATTTATAGCCCACCTTTCTTTGAGGAGCTCAAGGTAACTTGCATGTAATCCTTTTCCATTTTTATCTTGGCCTATAAGATACTGTAGGCTAAATAGTGACTGGCTGAAGTGAGTTTTACAGTGGAGCAGATATTTAAATAAGTGGCTTCCTAGCCCATGTCCAGTATTCTTAACTTTTACACTACAGTAGCTCTCTGTTGCTAAGATATTAGTCTTAGCGACAGCAGGTAGAATGTAATTGCCAATATGCTTGGGTTTCCAAAAGTTAAGAATTTTTCCCCATTAAGTACTTGTGGGATTTTTGAATTTTGATATCTTTTAAGCTCACATTAAAATCAGATTGAATGTCATGTTCTTTGAACTGAAGTGCTATTACTTTTGTGGCATCTACACTCAGCATGATTAAAATTTAAAGAAAAGAAATGTCTCCATGTTGTTGAAATACATCAGTACACACCTGTCATGTGCAAGCAAACAAAAGCAGCCAAATAGGAAACCTTCCCCCAAAAGACAACAAACATACACAAATCTGATCACAAAAAAATCTTGTTTTTGCTTTTGGTCCATCTAGTCCTTGAAGTTGCGGTGCTCAGTACAGAAGGGCAGGTGCAGGACTTGAAATTTCCTCAGGGCAATGCAGGAGGCAATTCAATCCAGCTCTCTTCAAGCACTGTGAAACAGAACAGCAGAAATGGTATGTCTTTTGCAAACGATTTATTTTTAGCCCTAGCAACTTAACTCTCACAGTGCAGTGTGTGAATACACCCGCAACAACATTAAAAAATAGTTTGTTACCATCTCTCATTTGTACATAAAATGTTTGGCTAGCACTTTTCCTTGGAATCAATTCTTCTGTGCTAGTTTTATATCACAGTGAGGGAGGTCAGGGGAAGAGGATATTGGAGACACGTTGAGTACTTTCAGGTCAATATAATGGAGTTTTCTTTTTCCAGGGCTAGCAAAGCTGGTTTTCATAATTTATAAAAGCTTAGGCCGGTTCCTCAGTACCGAAAATGCAACCATAAAACTAGGAGGCGAGTTTGCCGGCAGGAACAGTACCATTGCTGTGAATTCTGATGTCATTGCAGCCTCCATCAACAAGGAGTCCAGCCGTGTCTACTTGACTGATCCTGTTCTTTTCACCCTGGCACACATTGATGTGAGTTATAGTAATGAATTAATGGGAAGGTCATAAAATCAGCAAGAGTGAAGAGCCGGGGGAGGGGGGGAATCTTTGAATTTGAATTTCAAATGTCGGGCTAGGTCAGAAGCACAGGTTTATTTAAGTCTACGAACATAAAATTAAATGAGCCTGGTTCAGTGATTATTAGAACTTAAGTGTATTCTTAATGAAAGCTAATTCAGTAATCAACATGAAAATGTAAATGGCTCTAATTTGTTCCTAAGTGAAATTAACTCTTACCTTAGCAGCAGGGCAGAAAACACAAGCTCTTACAATTTTACTTGCTTAATGTAGCAAAATTTAAATGGGACTTAGAGCATTTCACTCTAATTTCATATTGTCTTCTGGAACCTATCAATCATTCAAGTAGGTTTTAGCTGGTGCAGGATTGCTAGGGGCTGGTTTCTGTGCAGCAGCTTTATCCAGTCTGTTTGTCTTCAGCTGATTTCCAAGGACTCTCCAGGACATATTGGCATACTGCTTTACAGTCTTGGTTGGGGCTTTCTGTTTACCTAAAGCATCAAAAAGGCTTTTTAGAAACAAACAACAGACTATGCATGGAAGGAAGCCCACTTGCACAAAGGAGCTTTCTTACTCTCTTCTCATTGCACCCAGAACCTATTTTGAGGATGCACATGGGTTCGATATAGTTCTTTTAATAGAAGCAGCTCCATCAGTGAAAAGCTTCATTGGATTTCACCCCATGTGTTTTCCCCAGATTAGTTTTTGGAGCAGTTTAATTTGTTGAAGATTCCAACTGCTCTTCTGCTCCTGTAGATCTGATCAAAATTGGAAAAGTGAATGCATCACTAAATCTTCAATTATTTAGGAACCACTATAGAAAAGCTACATGTTTCTACTGCTGCAGGATGAAAAGAGAATGGCCACAAGTGGACAGCATGAGCATTGAAATACGAGCTGAAAACTGTAATTGATTAAGGTTAAATCTTCAGTAATATGGACTGTACTAGTACTATAGCATGCTTTAGACTATAATACTTACTTTTAAACTAGCTTGCAGGGTTATTCAACAAAGCCTTTCAGCTAATCTACCTAGCTTTCATCCAGGGTTACACTAATTATACTTGTACATGAATTTTATTATAGTTTGATTAAATGCCTTTGATTAATTATGATCCAAAATTGCAGACCTCAAAAATGTAAAATCAAATCTAAATTATATTTCATGCATATGATACCATATATTCATGATATTACATTCTGTTTTTTCTTTATCCTGGTATTTCACAGCCTAACAATTATTTCAATGCCAATTGTTCCTTCTGGAACTATTCAGAACGGACTATGATGGGATATTGGTCAACTCAAGGTTGCAAGTTGATTGACACAAATAAAACTCATACCACATGTGCATGTAGCCACCTAACCAACTTTGCAATCCTCATGGCCCATAGGGGAATTGTGGTAAGTAACCATAGTTTTAATCAGCAAACACACACCATTTTGAAGAACCAATTAATATGCTAAATGTTGAACAATCTAGAAAGTCAAATTTTATTTAATATTTCTGCATATCCTATTTCACAGTTTTCTATGACCTATGTTCTCCAAAGTACATAATGTAAAATAATTTTTAAAAGAATATTTCTTCAACTTCTTGTATTTAATGCTTTAAAAAGTGTCCCTTCTCAGCAGCCCTATTCAGATATTCTAGTAGCATGTTCAGTAACTATGAGAAGAAAGAGAATGATAATGACCATACTATTTTCCTTGCTGTTGCTCTCCTGGATGCCCTGGACATAGTTTCAGTGTGAGGTTCTGCAGTAGGGACCCTTTTCTATCTGTATGGGCTCTTTAAAGTGATGCAGAAGCCTGGAAAATCAGCGTTCTAAACAAAAAGAACACAAGAGTAAACCTGCAAAGAAAGCAATAAAAACAACAAAAGCCAGTGCTAAAGGAATGATTGGTGAAGGTATAAACATCAACCCCTTAAAAGAATGCTTCTGAGAGAAATAGAGAGTCTGCTCTGTATTCACGGTGGAAACTAGATCATGGTAATGGGAATTACTGGCAGTCGGTGACATGGGAAATAATCCTGTGACAACTGGACATTGCACAGGAAGCCACAGGATAGTTTGGATACCCATCTCCAATAGTGGACAGCACTCTGAATTCAAAGAGCTTACTGTCATCCTTGTTCCATTGCAGTTAGAAATAACCACCAGCTGCACTCTGAGGTCAGAATAACAATCTTGGAGGTGGTTAAAGGGGACATATTGGTGATCTGGAAGGGGAGGAGAATGGAGTGCCCAGGATAGGAGGTATCCTGAAGCTACTGCAGTCCCTTTCCTTCCCCTTTGAGGTTCAATCAATAGATAGCCAAAAATATCCGGAGAGGAGGAGCAAGGATGTGAAAATCTCCTCTGCAGTTTCTCCCACTCTGCATTGGAGGCAGGCAAGCTTCTAAGTTTGGGGACTTAGAGGCATTCCCATCAGATTATGTCCTAATAGTGTTAATATGTGTATGCATTATCAGTATCAGGAGGATGCCACTTTTGATGACATCATGGGATTAAGCCATAAAAGAAATAAAAACTGATAGATAAGAGGAATAATACAGTACAAAACATGTACATGACCCAGAAAGTCCCACTATCCATGCCACAAAAGCACATTTACAAGATAGCGTAGATATGCATGCAAATAATGAAGTCACTATTTGCATGTACGTCTACTGTGTGATGTCAGTGTATTTGGATCCATTTTCTGTTCCAGCACCTATGAACAGAACAATTGGTACAATGATCATGATTTCATCCAAACTCTGTACAAAGTTCTCCAAACATGTGCAGGGTGCTGTGTAAATGGCCAATACAGTTACAGAACTGGCAAATACTGTAAATCTGGGAAAACTCAAAATACCAATAACTATGGCTATAGTTTTGAAAGTTCTTCTCAATATTATGGAGCTACAGCACAATCTACAGAAGATAAACTTAATCATCACTCATTTGACCATAACATTGGCCAAAAAGCTTGATAGGCTCTCTGGACCCTAACGAGATTTATTCATATTTTCTATTTATGAATCATACGTGTATATTGAAAAATTCTAGTGCCATTGAATTTTCATCAGAATCAGAAACGATAATGTATTTGTTTAGTCAATATAGCAATTGTCAATTTTTCCATAATGCCCTTTAAGTTTGTTGTCATTGTTAAGTTCATGTCACATTTCCATCTCCATCAACAATGCACAAAATTATATTATTATTGGTGAGCTAGGCTTCTGTGTCACTCATAAAATAGGTTCTAACTGTGATATTTTAGCTTTGCATTGATCAGTGATGACACTAATTTTCTTCACTCTTCATCATTTCCAGTACAAAAATGGAATGGATGGGTTACTCCTTACTGTCATCACCTGGGTGGGGATTGTCATTTCCCTTGTCTGCCTGGCAATTTGCATCTTCACTTTCTGTTTCTTCCGTGGCCTTCAAAGTGATCGAAACACAATTCACAAGAACCTTTGCATCAACCTCCTCATTGCAGAATTTATTTTTCTAATAGGCATTGATAAGACAGAATATAAGGTAAGCTGTCCTTATTTAACACATCTGTCAGGATCCCCCCCCCCCCCAGAAAGTAATTGGTACAGCAAGGTCAGAGCTAGATTTTGTTAGCAAACAAAGAAATTCCAAACGTGTTTTTGCTATTTTTTTCCTTGATGGATGAGTGCTTGGAGAAAGGCATTGTAGAAGAAATGCTGCAGGCAGGGAAAAGGTTAAGAAACTCCACTCCAAGCTGCTGCTGCTCCTGCCCCACCATAACCCACTTACTTTATACTTGAGAGCAAACGAGATTGAGAATTCTGCATTTAAACTAGAACAAATGCAAAGGCAAACCAGTTTGATTCAGCTCTATATAGCAGGTGGAATGCTACTGTGCCACAAAAATGAATTGGATATTAGCTTTAAAATATAAGAAATTCAGTTCAAGTTCCATTAAAATGGTAGTTGAATAAAAGATGATGCACCAGTTAAGCAGTAAGATTTGATGGGGGCAGTGAGACAGAGGAGCTATATGTATGAGTAGTTGTATGTATAAGTAATAAGTGTTGTGACAACAATTTAGATTGGCATATGGATGCATAGCATGACCACTGTGGAAAATCAGTGATAAAATTTCAACAAAAATTAGATCAGACTGCTCATTGATACAAATGGAACTAAGGTGGCACAGTTAAGTGCTGAATTTTTGGATAGTTTTAGTTGAACTTTGTTGTATCTTCCTGTAGGTGCATCCTGTTTCTAATGATGCAACAGAACCTTGCATAGACATGCAGTACTTTCCTGTCTTTGGAAGGAGACAAAGGCTGTGGAATTCTTTCCTTTGCTGTATCTTTACTTCTTATTTCAATACATGAGACAGAACCATGGCTTTCTAAAATAAGCTTTGCTCAGAATTGAGTCAGTAGAATTTCATTCAACTCTCAGTTACAGAGGAGGGAATGTAACTTGGCTAGTGATATGACAGCAGATCTTCCTAAAAATAGAAAAGCAAGGATATTTGATATTAAAGGAAATAGAATATTCTGACAGTGGAATAAGAATTTTCAACAGAAGGTATAAATAATACATCTAGTGTCTCTTTATCTTCCTGTACAAAATCATCTGCAATATAAGCCTTACAGAAGAGTGTTAACATTTCACTACCAAAAATTAATGGACTGCTTTCTAGACTTGATATTCCATTACACTGAAGAATGCTAATAGGCACATATTTTCCATATCTTCACTCACAGAGTGCAACAGAGGAGATGCTGTAGTTACTGGGAACACAGTGGAGTTCACAATCCACAATATAGTTTCAACAGTTCTGAATACAGTTTCCTTTTAAGAGTTTTTTTGACTGTGCATATGCTGTCAGTACACTCCAAGCAGTCACTGTTAGATGCATATTATTTCAAACTCTGGAAATGACAGATTAAATGGGAAGGTTGCAGTTTGCATCTGATTGTTTCTCTTTCTTTGCAGATTGCATGCCCAATATTTGCAGGCCTCTTACACTTTTTCTTCCTGGCAGCCTTTGCCTGGATGTGCCTAGAAGGGGTGCAACTCTATCTCATGTTAGTAGAAGTATTTGAAAGTGAATATTCTAGGAAGAAGTACTACTATGTTGCTGGCTACCTCTTCCCTGCCACAGTTGTTGGTGTCTCAGCAGCTATTGACTATACCAGCTATGGAGCAAAGAATGCGTAAGTAATTGCTAGTGACCTGAATATTTGTATGAATAAAGCATCTGAAAGCTTTAATGGTAAGGGGATGCCAATGCTATATGCAACTTCCAGTTGGGTGTTCTGTTGTTTACTAGGTTCAGAGAATGTGTTTCCCCGCAAGTCAGATCATAAATTGCAACTTTTCTTATTAACACAGAAGATTGACCTGAAACAAATTGGTAAAAAGTAAATAATTGTTTGGGCCTCAAATGGATATTAAATAAAATAATGATAAAATTTTCCTCTGCTTAAAAGTATCTGATGGACTTAACTCTGAGCTTTTAAGCTGATGCTTCGTTACATTTCTTTGTTCAGCTATATTCCAGCTAGCTTTCTTTCTGGACTATGATAGCCCATGTGTTTCACTTTGATAATATTTTATCAGGCAGGAAAGAACAGGATTAAAATTAGCCATTGCCTTTTATTTATAAAAATAGAAAGATATATAAAAAGTGACAGAAGGTAGACACAAATATTTGTGAGGATTTATGTTGCTGGAGGCATAAATGTGCCTTCAAATAGTGCTTGCGTTGTCCTTTGATGAAATTAGTTACAGTAGGGGCACATACTGTTGAATGCAAGAAACCTGCTTGATTTTGCTGTTGATGAAAGACAAAGAAAAGTGATTCAGCAGGGAGATGTGAAGTGAGTTCTGATAAGCTGACACGTAATTCAGTGTAATAGTTTGTTTTTGTTTTAAGTATTGAATTTCTAGTTGGCAGCTGGGGCATTTTATTGATAGTCTACTGTTGTACAGGAAAACAACCCATTTTGGTTAAAACCCTTGGGAGTAAGCCCCACTGAATTCAGTTGTACTATTAATTATTTTTTTGCAGATTGGCATCTTAATCTGCAATGGACAGTTATTATTAGAGTCTGAATGTCCCTCAAAAAGTGTGTATGTGGGAAACCCAACATGTATTATCTGCCTGGGCTTAAAGGCCTATACAGGAGGCTAAAATAATAATAATAATGACTCTAGATGTTGAACAAATGCTATGTTGAGGCCACGTTAAATGATTTGTCATGGTGGCTGTTTTTATCTAATAAGCCCTTTGTGTTGGTTAGCATATCACAATTTTCTTCATGCTCTTTGGCAATGAGTCGCCAGTAGGTCTCACCACCTCACTTACTTTCTAAAGCTTATTTAAAGAGAGAGAGGATAAACATAAATGTGTGCCCATATCATGAAGGTTAGGATTAGAACGGCCCAGGTTCTGAAAAAAACTTTAAAGGTAGTTGTTCCACACCTCGGCACCCCCCTCCCCCCTTTTAGGGATGTGGTTGTCATTAGAGTTTTCAAAGTGGTTGAAGAAAATCACGGCTTTTAGGCCGTGATCAGTGATGGGAAATGTGATGACCAGAGTAAGTGATCAGCACAGGTATTGGTGAATAATCCGATACACTTGGGGCTGACGTGCTTATACATAGACTATTGTTCAGAATTACCTCATTATGAGCTCAGCACAAACAGACTGAATTAAAACTCAAACTGCATAACTTATTTTCTCAACAAAATACTATTTTTGGAACCCTGGAAAAATAATTTGGTATCCTTGTTCATGAATTATTTTCCTACTTTGCTCTCTCATTCATGTCCAGGAATAATTAGCCTTCCAACTAAGATATAAGGATGCAAAACACCTAGTTATGTGTACGTGCATTTGCCAAGATGTGCTTCCTGTAGATCTGCATTCAAGGCCACTGCTAAAAAGTCACATCATAGCCAGAAAAAATCCATGTGAATAAGTCCTAAGAAATGTTTTACATTTCTATATGTAACATGGAGAGCATGACGTTTTATCATAACATGTTTCTTCTGTTTTCTGTAATAGTTGCTGGCTCAAGGTTGACAACTATTTTATCTGGAGTTTTATTGGGCCTGTTACCTTCATTATTCTGGTAAGAATGTGGTCTCTCTCATTTCTACCCATTTGCCTACCTCTCCTCTAGTTCACTTGATTTATTACAATGGCAGAAATCAAAAGATATCTATGATATTTAGAATCAAAATATCTAAAGATAATTGTATAAAAAGGTAAACATGGCAGATCAGTGTCCTCCTTTGAAATGTGTAAAGACTACTTTCCACACAGGTATCCACATGCACATTTGATGACAAATGCATCTCTAGAGTAGGGAACATTTCTGTGATGGTACATAAATTATTAATCTTAGTGTTAATTCAAGCAGAACCCATTTCTCCCTTGAGGAGATACTTCAGAGACTTAAGTATTTCCTTCTGGTTCCTGAGCTTCTCAGATATATTGTTGTCATTTATTAAGTCTTTCCCTGCCTCCTTGATTAAAACCATACAGTTGTTTGAACAACAGGGGGGCTGTTCCTGGACTCTAATTTATATATTTATTTAGTTTGTTAATTTGTTTTATTTATACCTTGTTATTTGTCCATAGAATTCAGAGCTTCTTCCAGGCACTGGTTAAGCCAGGTTTCCTACAGTTTCAGCAGTTAAACAAAAGTCATGTACCCCCAGACCATTCTGTCACTGCAGTTCCATAGTGAAAATATCCATGATTTATTTCCGACACATTTCTTTTATGATGATATCATGTGTAATTGCTTTAAGGGTCATTTATTATTCTGGATGTACTGAGGCAAAATTAACTTTGTCCATACATGAGTATTTTAGAAATTGTTGTGCAGTTCAACTCCTTGAAGTATTATATGCATTGAGGCCTATCTGTGACAGTTAATGTCAGTCTGTAAGTCTGAGCCAGCCTTTATCCTGTATTGCAAATAGCTACCAGTTTCCTCAGTGAAACCATGTTGTAAGTCCAGGTACTACTTATTGTACACAACATGATGGCCGTTCTATCAACCATACTATCAGAAAAACAAAACACTAAGTACATCATTGGCAACACTTGAAAACACAATCTCTGGAATTCATAAAACAGACACAAATGGCTTGGATCCAGAATTGTGAGGGCAGAACTTTTCTCATGCAACAAATTTTTCCTGCCATCTTTTCAACTGCATCTTCCTGTGCTCCCTTCTTTTTAAGGCTTCTCCTGAGAGTCAGGGACCCACCTTTGTAGCAACACATCATGGGTTTTGAGACAGGACCTGGAGGACAAAAAATGATGTTTTCATATTTCTTCAATGCTTTCCTCTTCCTCCACCCACTTTTTACTGCATCCCATGGCAATCGAGAAAACTACTGTACTGCCAGGAGTAGCTTTTGGATGCTCACAGCACACTGCAGCAGAAAACCGCGGGAATTTGGCTTTGTTTTTGGTTAGAATATGGATCTGTCATGCTACACTGGATCAAAGTCGATATTTTCCCATCAAATTCATGGAAAAGAAGTATAGTTAGACATACTTGATTAGATAGCAGAAATGCCATTTTGCTTGATCACTGACATGCAGTATACAGGAGCTGTACTGTACAGCTAGTTATAGCTATATCACAATGTGATTAAGGATTATAACAGCAAGTAATATATTGTATATCCTTACCAGCATGTCTTCATTAATTATATACTCTCATGTACTCCCAAGGAATGATTTCATGGTTGCAGCAGTATGAGGGCTGTTTGCAGCTTTATTGTTTTTTAAGGAGCCAATCTCAGTAGTATGTCCTCAGGAACATGGTTTGTCAGTTTAAAAACCTACCTTATTTAAACAGGATCTCCCTTTTTCCAGCTTTGTCTTCAAACAAGAAATGTGCATCATGAGAGAACACTAAAAGAAGTAGATTACTATGCTCACAAACCTACAAGGATCTGTTCAGGTTTTATTTTATCTCCTTGACTGCACAAAAGAAACCTGAAACAGCAAAACCCCTTATATTTGTTTGCTTATAAAACTAAAGCATTGCTTAGTGCTATTTACATGAGCCAAAACGAAGCCAGGTGAAGCCTTCCACTATTTTTCTCCTTCCTCAACTCCAGGAAAAGGAAAGACTTTGGTAGCACTTGGTTTCACTTTCAAAGGATTCTGGCTTCATGTGCAAATCAAAAATCCAGCTTTAAAACAAACTCTTGATTAGTTACACAAGCCAGCTTCATAACTAATTTGTTTAATATTGTCTGGCTGAATTAACCAGATGTGTTGCTCAATCTCATGCATGTGGTGCTAAACTTTCATCTAGTGCAACTTTTGAACCAGCCCAGTGTCCTGGTTTGCATGACACAAAGTCCACCATGGTTTTATTTATTTGCTGAGGTGGCTTTAGTGTGCATGGACACCCATGGATATCAAGGTTGTTGTGGCTTGTGTTATCCAGACTCAGATGGCAGGGATTGTTTGAGGCAGATACAACCTTCAAATAATCATAAAAGAAGCCACTATATTTCCATATATCAGTTGCATGTGTAGACCAACATAGTGAAGCTGCTTGTACCATGATAAATCCTAGGCTAATTAACACCGTTTGCTGAAGTGAGATTGGAGTGTGTTCTACAGACCTTTAAAAAAATTCATCTGAGCCCAGACACTATTACTCATGGGTTGAACAACATACAATTAATCTATCAATTAACCAATTTGTTTCCAGTATGAACAAACTTGGCCAGTGTGGAAATTAAGTAGCTGAATGTGATAAGTGACTCTAACTAAAGTTTAGTAAGTCAGGATTTTACTATGACTCTTCTTTTCTTCCCCTATTTTTTGTTCTTTTTTCCTTTCTTTTCTTCGCCTGCCCCCACCCCAAAGCCACTGCAGTATTTACTGTGAGCACTACTTTTTTCAGGTTGCCCCCCACCCCCGGAACAACCCTCTAAATATCATTACACTTTGCGTGGGCCTTGGTATAGCTGCAGATATTGGTGTTTCCTTGTAACCAGGTCAGAGTGAAAATCAGAGTGAAAGACATTTCATCATATTGACCATGTACAGTCAGTCTACTATTATTTACCGGCCATGACATTATTATCTGCCTGCAAATCATTTAGGCTGAGAAGTGAAAGTCTTTTGGGAGCAGTATTCCCAACTTCAAAAAATATGAAACAGCAGGTAGCAATCACTGTGCAGTTCCTAGGAGTAATTCTTCTCTGGCAATTGCTTTGCCCTCTAATCGTCCCAACAAAAAAAAAAAACAAAAAACAAAAAAAGAGGAAGTGTAATGGGAATCGTGTAACTGCAGAAGACCTGTGTGTGTACTTAGTGTGTGTACATTATCATTCAAGACTTTCATATTACAGTCCTTATAAAAATATGGTGATACTTCTGTTGCTTCTGCAAGAGCTGCTGGTGGTGCCATTGAACAATTTATTTAACACTAGCAGTGTGTCACAGTTTATATGGTATAGTTGGAAGTGGGAATGTGACCGTCACATTCAGTTCAGGAAAATACAGAGAATTGGCAGCTTTTGTTTTTAAAAGAGGATGCATTTTCCCTTATGTAAAAGGACAAAACAAAATTGAGTTCTTATTAATAAACTTTCAAAAAATTCATGTTAGAATGTGTCAAGCTTTTTTTTTTAGGTCACTTCTCACAAATGAAACGCTTACAATTTGCAAAAATTCCCTTTCCTTTCTAGAAACATGTTAGCTGTGCTTGGGCTGTAGTGCTACATGCGTTACTGTAAGTGGCTAGTGCACAGGTCTTTCTGTATTTAATTCAATCAAAGAGTGATTTTCATAGAAGTTTAAACCTCTCTTTTGGGTGGGGAGGTTGATCATACTGTAACAAATGTTTAGGTAGATTAAATATGTGCAATTGCCTTTACATGGCCATAATTCATTATATAACAAGCAGAAACTTGCAAAGCTTAAAGTGCAGTTTAAGAAATGTTACTTGAGCAGCAGAGCATATACAGACATGCCAAATAAAACACAGCATGCCAAAAAGTAGTGCCACTTGATCAGTTTCCTGGTAATCACTTAGAATCATAGAATTGGAAGGTGCCATGGGGCCCACCAAGTCCATCCCCTGCTCAATACAAATTCTACTCTGCTGGATATAGCCACAGTTTATCTGACAGATGGCCATCCCTTCCCTGTTTAAATACCTCCAACCAAGGAGAGTTGGCAGGCCTAGTTTTTCCACTGTTCTTGCCTGTTTTGGCCCCTATGGCTTTTCTGAGTCTCACAAGACTAAAAGATTCTTCCGCCTCAAATGTAATTGCTGTTGTGCAGATAATCTGTGTGGTAGAAAGAACATGGCAGGACCACTGGCATGGAACTGGTGGCTATGGAGATAGCTATGATCCAGATCTATACATAGACAAGAGTCTCCCCAATTGTCAGCATGGTCTTTTGACTTGGCAAACTTCCACCATTCTCCCTTAATTTTCAAGAAGTATTATAGGCATTAAATTGATAATTAGATATTGGAAAACAGAGAATATCACCATTAAGAACAATTAGATAAATATAGCAGTTTTTGACAACCTAGTGCACACCAGATGTTTTGCATTACAATTCCAATTAACCCCAGCAAGTATGGCCAGTAGAAAGCCCTAAGGGTGCAGAAGGATCACCACCACCACCACCACCACATTGTGTTTATATCGTTCCTTTTTTCCTCTTGTGAAGAACCCAAGGCAGCTTACATAGCTCCATTTTCCCCTAACAACAATAGGAATACTGTGAGATCAGTTGGGCTGAGCTACAAGTCCAGAACTGGCCCAAAGTTATCTAGTGAGTTTTATGGCCAAGGGGGAGACCAGAACCTAGATTTCCCAGATCCCCATCCTGTACTCTAACAGAAGAGAAACATTGGTACTTTTGGTTTATCAGGTCACTATGAGAGTTTATATAATCTGGGAATGGTATTTGAGATAGTGGGAATAACATTACTGCAGCATGACACAAATTAGTATGTAGAAACCCAGCTGGCTGCTGGAGAAGCCCAGCATTGTATGTCCAACATACAGATTCAGTTCTCTGACCCTCCCCTGTCAGCTCCCAGAAAGTAAGTATTTTAGAAGCTATTAGGTTGTCATCCTAGCAGACCTAAGTGTGAGTCTCTTAAACTCAGTGGGGTTTACTTTTGATTAGAAATGCAAAGGATTGTATTGTTGTTGTAGTTGATGGTAAAGGTTATTGTAATAATCTGATGCAGAATTAGGCGACGAGTATTTTTCTGAAATTGGCTGATATTTGAGATGAGCTGGGCAGGAAATAAACTTGGAATAGTTGATTTCAAAATCTATGATTACAGCTTCCCTAGATTTTGTAACTGGGGTCCATGTGTCTACTGTGTTGGCAGGTATTTTCCTTGATAGTTCATTAGCTCTTGTTGTCTGTTGCCTTTTAAATGTTTTGGGTATGTACACAAATTTCAATACAGCATGTTTCCATTTAAAAAGAAGCATTTAGAATTAGCTTTACATTGTTTTTAAGTGGGCTATTAAATGGATCTTAAGTATGTTTAAGTACACCTAATAAGGGACAATATGCAAGTATGTTATGCCATTAGTACAAATGACATTCTACAAATGGAAAGAAGGTTCCAAACTACCCTGATGAGAAAATTCACCTAACATTAAATGTATGCTAGCAGTTCTCCATTGCACAAGCAGCTGCACATTGTGCAAACATAATGTACAGCTGGTTGTATGGCAGGATGATTCCCCTAGTGCTGTCTGATTTTGCAGAATAGATGCTGAATTGTAGGTTGTAGTTATACAGAAGTTGTGGTTTTGCTGAGGTGTTTTTTATTGTGCATTCTGCATTATTACTTTTATACTTAACAATAGTTTATATACCCTTTTCTAAGGCTTTTCTTTGTAGATCGGGCCAGATACTCAATGAAGTTACCATTTCTAGGAAGGTTAGAAGGAAAATGAGGCAGGATTTACAAAGCAGAATAATTGACTTTTCTTTCATGCTCTGTGCCTATGGGGCCTCAGGATTATTATATCTATAGAGGCGGGGCAACTTGTGTAAGTAATGAGTGGCAGAAAACCATTAGTATGTCTGAAATGATTTAATGAAAGCTTAGATCATGACATGTCAGGAGTTGTTCTGATCATTTGGACTGCTCCATCTGCATCTTTAATAATTAACTAAGTTCAGTAAGAGTTCAGCTTGCACGCTCATTTAGAAGCCTTCTTCAGAGAACACTTCTCTGGCTGCCAGTCCCGGAGAGGAATGGACTTCTGCATGGCTAGGAGCAAAGATCTGGAGATGCAAGAGCAATTTTAGAGCTGCATTTGTCAGGTAACAAAAGCTCCAGGGAGGACAAACAGGGTCAGAACATGTGCAGTTCAGTTATGTTACTTTAGAGTGGTGTTTCTGTTCTTCTGTCTTATCATATCCATGTCAGCACTTCAGGCTGTGTGGAATGAATTTTAAGCTGCTAAACTCAGGTGAATGTGATTCAATTGAGTAGGTTGGTGGCTATAAAACAAACAGTGTAAATGCTGGTTAGAAAAGCTTGGATTTTGACATTCATGTAATTCAAAATAGGTTGAGATTAAGTCCTTGGACTTCTACAAGAGAGCACCATGAACCTTGTGAATTGCCTTGGGAAACTCTACTGAATAAACTGTGGCCATGCTTAGAAAAAGTAAAGCTATTAAATTACACTTTCAAATTAGCTTGAGATCTTGACTGGTTCTAAGCATGGTAACCATAGTTTATCAGTTTAGATGTAATGGTTAATTGAAGATGTTCTGGTTTAATTGACGTTACAATGGCAGGGATTACATATATGGACAGACACCCCATTTTATGATTATTCAGACTCGGGTAAATTTCATTTGAGCCGCCTGTGTTTGTACCAAAGTGCTGGGTCCTTGTGCATGTTTCTCCATACAGTTAGGGATGTGCATACACAAGTCTACTTGGATTCAGATACGGTCCTTACTCAGTAGGTGTGCAGATCACATCTGATGGGGTATGAGAAATGATTCATCATGAAGAAGTTAAAGGGGAGAGTTATCCAAATAAATTTATGGTTTTATAACAGCAGAAATCTTTGTGTTGGAGAGTTTGAATCCATGGGTTGAAATAGCTACCATCAGTGGATTTCAGAACATAAAATACTGTAAATTACTTGCTGATTCTGCATTCAGAAATTATGCATACAAATTGTTATTACAAACAACCGCCATGAACTACAAATGTGTGTACTTACCTGGATAACAATGATAAAAATTAGTACAGTGAAAACTAGGCAAAATAATATTTTTTCATAAAAATGGAAAGTGGAAATCATTTACTTTAGATGTGCATTCTTTTCTAAGTCAATTGCCCTGCCCTTTCTGCTTTCCATCTTATATGATAAAATGCCAAGCCTTCCCATTTCTGTAACACATGAATATATTTTGGAGACCTACTTATTTAAAAGTACTTGATCTCCCCTGCCCCTATGATGAAAGGTTAGTGACAAAAAGGCAATGCATCATCACAGAGCTTCTCTCTTTGCTATGTTGCTTGTCTTGTTGTTTAAGTAAAGAATGAATAATGCTCTACTAAGTACTCAGAGCACAGGCAAATCAAGATTTCTGAATATTATTTTCAGATAGTGATTGGGGTTCTTTGGTTTACCGATTGAGCTTTAAATTATATCATATTTCACGGAGATGTGGGGGAGAAGTATGATATTCTCTGTTGTCATAGTTACTTTGTCTTGGGACTGTGGTACTTCATTATATTCTTGAAGAGACTTTCATTTTCACCTACTGTCATATTCATGAGCTTTATCATCTTAAACAAAGTACAGTGATTTGTGATTCTTTTGTCCCCACTGCCTGCCTGCTCGCTTCCCTCTCTTTCACTCACACACACAGACACACTGTGTGTGTGTGTTCCATACTTAAGAAAAGGCTCCAGTCATTTTTCCTAAATTGAATGTATTAATTTTGTATTGATGCATGTGTGAGTTGGATTTGGATCATGCATCAACATTCATGTAAACAGAAACGTGATTTCTTCATCAGCTTTAATACAGGCTGGTTTTTGATACTTTTGTGTACCCTTTAACCCCATCAGTAGTCTTCTGACATGAGTAGTATGATGAGAAAATAGTTGTGATCATAGTTATGGATGCTTTCAGTCTCAAAACTTTTTATTTTGTCTTTCGCTCCATAAATCATACCGATTTCCATAGCTGATATTCATGTGCACCCAGCTTATCTTTTACTTCTGCCAATAATCCAAAACCCCCATGTGTTAAAAAAAGTTGCTGTAAATAAAATTGGGCTTACAGATTGTGTGGCCAACTCTAAGTCCATATTGCACTTGTGTAAAAGTATCGTGGTCCTAGCAAAGTAGAAAGTAAAACAAAACAAATTGAAACAACTTTTATTTGCATAAAATCTTTGGCAACTCTAGCATTGTCAGCCGTGACAACATTGTGTATTGATTGCTGCCAAAAGAGTCTAATATTTTCTTTATCTATCATGCCAAGGAGAGGGGAGAATTTTGGAAGGCAAAGATCAAACTTCCCCCTCTCCAGATAGCCTTCAACTCCTAGGAGCCATCACCAGTAACTGTGCAAGCTAGGGCTTGCGAGAGTTGCAAGCCATATATCTGGAAGACCACAAATTGCCCACACCGCCTCTAAAGGGTGCAAGCAGAAGATAAACAGACAACAAAGAATTCAATGTGGAAACAGGGAGGTTAAAAGGAGGTAGCACTCCCAGTTAATGGGAAAGAACAGGGCAATAGGAAACAAGGAAAGGTGGGGTATGATTCTCACACCTAGAAGAAAGAAATATGGCTTCCTCAAGGAAATGCCATCGCTCAGTTTTTGGGATTCCTGAGGACAAGAAATCTATTAGATGGAAAAAGGAAATGATTGTGAGACTAGAAGTCAGGTCTTCCACTCTGGAAAGCTTGTATAAACCACACAGGGATCAGAGTAGAAAGAAAAGGGATCATAAAGGGGCCTTTTTAGTCTTCTAGGATTTTATTGCATTATCCATCCTTCCATCCCATGCAAATAATGGAGTAGCTGCAACCAATCATGGATCCCTGATTAATTTCTGTGCATGTTAGATATATTAATAGTATTCACACATTACATTTTAGGTGGACACATAAAGCATCAACAAATCAACATTAAATACAGCTGCAAGGTTGAAGACACATATAAACGTATACATGTATTTTTTGTAATATTACTTTTCATAAAAATGTTTAGCATTAGTCAGCATGTGGTATGAGTAAACCCAAGCTAAAGCATCAAGAAATATGTAAGATACATACTGTGAGATACATACTGGCCAGATGTTAACATTTCTTGATCTAATCCATATTTGCCACCACTTTGCTGAGGGTGTCCTGCCACCAGACCACAAAATAGTTCAGAAAATGATTACATGTTCCTTTTTTGTTTAGTCTAGAACATCATCATAAATCAACTTGTAACTTGAAGTAGTTTAATGTTACTGTTACCTGTTTTGACAGCTGAATCTTATCTTCCTGGTGATCACACTGTGCAAAATGGTGAAGCACTCAAATACTTTGAAGCCGGACTCTAGCAGGTTGGAAAACATTAAGTAAGTGTGTTGTGTTCAAATCCAAGAACGGTTATCTTCATTTTTCCAACTTATAAAAGCTCCCTTCCATTAGGGCATACGGTTTTGTCTCCTGGCAACCACAGATGTCTATTAGGAGCAAATAGCATCAGTCCTGCTTTTGCCACATTTATTGCTAAAATGTCACAGATGAGGGTCAACATTAAACTCCTTCTACTGGAATGGCTTTGGTGCCTTCATGGAACACCTACAGTAATTTCTTCTGCATTTTAAGTGTTATTTCAAATGATGTTTCCCCTTGCATTGCTGAAGTTGTTTTGCTAATTTGCATTGTTAAATTATTCTTGGATATTAAGGATTTGCACCAGTTTTCCCAGTCAAAATGGTCCCAAAGAAATTTTGATCCTATTACTGTTGTGATCTTAAAGTGTATCTGCTGCTTTCATGTTGTTGAATGAAGTGTTTCTTTTTATCCTGGTGTTTTACAAAAGTCACAGTATTTCCTTTCTGTAGTGTAGAGCAATAGCTTAATTTAATAAATAATAACAGCAGTGGATCACATACTAGGTCAGTTAGGCAACATAAGGACTTATCTTCCAATTTCAGTCTATACTTCCTTTGTGTGGTAAGGAGAACAGGTTTCTAAAAGGAAAAAAAATCAGGGTAATCTAAATAAAGTATATTGCCCTTGCATTGCCTACCCCTGCTTAGATCATTCGATATAGCGTTGCTTCAGACTGAACTGTTTTGCTTAGGAGGGACAGTTGGTTTTGATCATAAACACTCTAACTTAGACAAACTCTGTTGAGATGATTGGGGTTTCCAAGTGAATTGTGATTAGGAGTGGGCTCTTTAATTTTCTTTGAAGATAGAATACGGAAGAACAGATTTTACAACAAAGCTAATTTTACAAACAGGATGATGCTTAGATAGGTCACAATATCAGCTTCATTGCATGTTGCATGTTAAGAGAGAGAGAGAGCTAATCTTTAGCATCTCTCTCTTTTCTTCCTTTTCTTCTTCTTTCTGTCTTCTCATCCACACCAGTAATTACCGTGTTTGTGATGGCTACTATAATACCGACTTACCTGGGTAAGATAGAACCCTATATTAACAAATTAAAAGCATGAATAAAATTTTTTTTGCAAATTTGGACAATTTTATGGATTGTCTCTAACTTTAATTAACAACTTTGGAGAGATCTAATTTGCTAAACTATTTCCAGCTATTATATGCTTTTTATTATTTTAAACAGCTTGCGTCTGCACTTTGAATTTTCTAATTTTAATTAATTTTTGTATAAAATTACTAAAATGCTTTCTGATTAATTTCAATTTAAATTCTGTCTAATAATTTTGTTTCTCTTTTCTGCTTATAATGCTTTCTAGCTATGAAGATAATAAGCCATTTATCAAGTAAGATCATTAGTTAGATGTGGAATGCACTGAATTAAACCCTCTTTCCTTTTCATTCTGTGCTGTTCTCTGCAATTTCTTTTCTCTCCTGAAACTATTCACAATGAAATATCCTGTATAGTATAATCCTATACACATCTACCTAGAAGTATGCCCCATTGAGTTCAGTGGGACCTACTCCCAGGTAACTAAGTGTAGGATTGCAGCATTAAAGACTTATTTTGTGACTAAATCCATATATTTGTCACATTTCAGCAAAGCCTTTCATATGAAAGTTAGACTCTAGTCTCAGTTTAGCAAAGTTTTCAAGCTGTAGGTTATTGGATTTTGAACTGCGATTTAACCTTTATGTACTTGTGTTGCTTATGTGTGTGTCAGATGCAAACACAATTTTTACAATATGGGCCTCTATTAGCGGTTACATTAGACTTTTCAATTTCTTGTAAAATATACATCCACCCATTTTTGCAATCTTGAGTAAGAGATCATATCCACCACTGCTGTTTTCACTGAGGATGAAAAGTATCAGATGGAATTATTCTACCTTTAATAGAAGAAAAATTGATATTTTAAACATATTTTAATATGAACCTAGTTAAGCTGCAGCAAATAAAATTGTAATATGCAAGTGTGCAGTGTGCACTTTAACAAAACAGCAGTGTTACTTAATTTAATTTTCTTTTCCAGGTCTTGGGCCCTAGGTGCATTTGCTCTTCTGTGTCTTCTTGGTCTGACGTGGTCTTTTGGCCTGCTTTACATCAACGAGGAGACCATTGTGATGGCATACCTCTTCACAGTATTTAATGCTTTCCAAGGGATGTTTATTTTCATCTTTCATTGTGCACTTCAAAAGAAAGTGAGTCATCTTACATATACATGTTCCCTGTATCATTCAGAATACCATAATTACCTGCTTTTTAAACAATTCTTCACAAAAATGTTAATAGTATATAAGGAGACAGAAATGCAGAAATACAAATAAAACCTGTATTAAGTTTACAAGTTTCAAAACAAGCTAAAAGAAAGGGGGAAAGGTTTAAACTGAAGAAAATGAAAACTGCAACACAAATTTCCATTAAATGGAGTGATTTTTAGAAATATTGATCATGATGATAATGATATAGAGCAAATTAGTAAATCATTTTAGTTAAAATAGTTAAATGTTAAAATAGTTAAAAGCATAGCTGAAAAATTACCGGTGAAGAAGTCATTGATCAGCCTCAATGCAGCAGAGTTAATTAATTGCATCCTATTTCTACATTCATCAGAAATTACATATGTGTATAAAAATTAAATGTATTTTCCGAGAAAATTGCATTTATAAACATCTTTTCTTGGTATGACTTTGGGACATAGCAGTCCAACAGCTGTTCTGACACTGGAGCACTTCAGCAATCCTGTGTTCTTTGGGAGATCAGGCAGGTCAGGAGGAGCAACAGAACTGATCTAAGTTCCTTGCTCTCATTTCTTAATAGATTACATACGTTTTGTCTTTCAACACACCCGTTTGAGTCAGAGGGGTGGGGGGGTGGGAAATAGGAGCTTTAAGATCCTGTAGATCTTGGTACCTCTTCCCATCCCCTTCCTCCTCATTTGCATCTTCACCCAAGGACAGGAATCCATTTTCAAATGAGGAAGCCTCTGTGATGGATCCTGAAGTGGTTGCAAGTAGCAGGGTAGGCAGGAGGGAAAGTACAAGTCTTTGGATTTCCCTACCTAGGCTCTCAAAGGAGGAATTAAGTAATATCCCAGGGTCCCACAAATGCTTTTCCTGAGTCCATAAGCTTGCTTTCTAAAGGTTCCTCATCCTGAAATACACATTTCATTCATTTTGGCATGTTTCTGAGGCAAAAGCTGTGTTAAACTGTTAAATCAAAAGGATAATTGTCTTCCAGTCTGGTCATTATACTAGGAGGTACAGATCTGGTTGATTGACAATGAGTCAAATCTTCACAAATTTCTAGAGGTTGTCACCAAATGTTTGTTACCAGGAAGCTGAGAAAGAAACATGACTGTTATCTTCTCTTTCCATATTTGAAGAACAGACTTTAAGTAATAGCATCATACATATTCTACTAATTTTAGATAAACCCAGCTACTGTAATCCACTAACATCAAACAGAAAACATTGTTGAATAGAACTTGCAATAAAATAATAAATGTTGCTTCTAGCATATACTCTAAATATTAACAATGACTTTCTGGCATCCTGTACCGGATAGAAGGATCATGGAACTATGACTTTTGTGCTTTGTGCAAAACATTCTGACTCCCAGTTTCAGCTACCAAGGTGTCTACCATAGAGTAGGAGAGAAAGAGGTCAAGACATCCCCAGGATGTCATATATCATGGCAGTACTGGTTGCCTTCCCACACCCCCAGGATGCCCCCTTCACCCATCTCTGAGGTTTCTCTTGCAACCTCCTAGGTACAGCTGGTGCATTCAGATATGCAGCTGGCTGTGGGGTTCAAAAAAGGGGGCTGCTCTGAGTATGGAAGCCCAGCTACAAGATTGGGCCAATCTTTCAGCTTTGTATCTAGGTCTCTGAAAAACTGTATGTCCATCTCAATCAGTGATGGTGAACCTATGGCACATGTGCCACAGGGGGCATGCAGAGCCCTGTCTGTCAGCACGCAAGCCAAGTTGCCCCAGCATCGCCCCAGCAGCTGAGATACAGATAACAGCCCACATAGGGGCCATGCTCATGCTTGGAAAGGATGATGACACGAGCCATGACTCATTAGCCATGACTCGTCCGAGCTTTCACATGGCCGGTCAGTGCACTGCAAAGTTTTTTTTTTTTTTTTTTTTTTTTTTGCTTGGCCTGGCTGTGAGTTGTTTTTTCTGAACTAAAACCTCCGTTTTCAGGTTATATTACAGTGTTGGCACTTTGCGATAAATAAGTGGGTTTTGGGTTGCAGTTTGGTCACTCGGTCTCTAAAAGGTTCTCCATCACTGATCTAGATGCTACCTAGTGCCCATAGGATCCTTTTGTTGCTAATTTCCATTTCATATAATGAGAAGCACTTTCACTTTTTAAAGCTGAAAACAAATGATGTGGACACAAATGAGTTGTTGTATATAAAAGGTGTGGGGGAAAGTACAGTAAGACAATAGGAGATAAATTATTTTTTAAAAAACTTTGTATTTACCAATGGCAGGTTATCCATATTAGAACCCATAATTTACAACTATCAATAAAATTCTTATAAATCAGATTGCTGTTCACACATTGAAATTCCTGATTTTCAGGTCCTGCCATTAATTTAAGATCATTCAGTAAAAAGCATGCTGAACTATTGGTTATTTTAGTAAGTGTTCAGTCAAAGTGACCTTTTTGTACTTAAAATAAAGTTGGCATTTCAAAGTCCATTTAGAACTGGCATGCTAGCTCATTTATTCATCTGTTGTTTGTATCATGAAACCAGGAATGACCAATTGGGAAGAAATGTACTTCACAACTGAAGAATTGGGGTGACTATTTGAGGCCTTTAAAAATAGATTCAAGCCCTTCCTAGTTTAGGATATTATAAATTCTTGTTCTTAGAATGATAAGAGAAAGTGTGCACTTTTAAAATTTCATAGTAGAATGTTGTACTTTTTTCTATTAAGCAGAGTCAGCAGAAAGTAATATTAAAGTGACAGTCAAGTACGGAACCTAACACAAGATTATTCATGCCTCAAAGAATGTTTAAGGTTTAAAAGTTTTGGTGTCTTTCACTAGATATCATTCTACCGCTGTATAGATTGCTAATGCAGGCTTTTTATTCCAATATTACTAGCTGGTCACTAAATTGAACAGAGAAAAAGAATTGTGAAAGTGAAAACTATTATGTTTCCAGTCCTGACAAGATGATAGTGCTGTTACCTCAGTTATGAACAGGCTGTAATTTAGAAATAATAACAGTGGAATGCGCAGCACCAACAGATAATGTACATTCACAGCAGTATAGACATTAGGCAAAATCAGCCCTGGGGAGTGGTATTTGGGTGAAAAACCTTCTCGTCACACATCTCCTCTTGGATTGCAGTTGTCTGAAGCAATTAAATTACTTTAATTTAGATATATATTATTTCTCTAGAATTTGACAGTATTTGTTAGTATAAGGGTATACATTTTTTGAACTAAACAACATGCAACACTGAGATTTAATTTTGTGCCTGCATCCCCAAGTAAGCTCAATCAAAGTTATGTTCTCTTGAAATTAGCGTAAATAAGTCCTGGTATGTAACCTGCACATACTCAGCAGAGATACACAACAGTAACAAGTTAGTTCTTTTAATGGCAGTAACTCCTGACAGCTAAGGGCAGTTCAGGGTGAGTTAATCTTTAAAGTACTGTAACTATGGTGCTCAGCCATGTTCATTCAATTCATTGCTTTGATTTCATTGCTTTGTAAGTCAATAGCATTTATTTGTTTATTATATTTGTTCTCCATCTTTCCTTAAAATATGCCCAGTGCACCTAACATTCCAGTTGGATTACTGTAACACGCTCTACCTGGGGCTGCCCCTGGAAACGGTACGGATACTTCAGCTGGTACAGAATAGAGCAGCCAGGCTGCTGACAGGGACCGGTCGTTATTCTCATATAACGCCAGTCCTCTACCAGCTCCACTGGCTTCCAGTTGAAGTTTTGGCCCAATTCAAGGTGCTGGTTTTGACCTATAAAGCCCTGAATGGCTTGGGACCGGGATAGCTGAAGGAACATCTCCTTCTTAATATGTCCTCACGTCCCTTAAGGGATAGGCCCTGCTCCAGGAACCCTCCTAAAGGAGGTAAAAAGGACGTCTACTCAGAGTAGGGCCTTCTCTGCAGTGGCGCCCAGATTGTGGAATGCGCTCCCCTGGCGCCAAGCCTATAATCTTTCGGTGCCAGGTCAAAACCTTTTTATTCAATTGTTATTTTAAAAAATAGTTTTTTAATGGTTTTAACAGTCACTTTTGATTTAATTTATTTTTATTGGTTATATATTATTTGTTGTATTCATTGTTTTATTGTATTCTGATTTTAATAATTGTAAGCCGTCCTGAGATGTCATACATAAAGGACAGCATATACAAGTTTAAAATAAATAAATAAAATTCCACTGTTTGGAATGTCACTTTGGGCACATTTGTAAGCCAGTTTAGACGGAAAACAGGCCTACAGCTCCCAGCATGCCCCAGCCAACATCACTGGGAATTGACTTATTTTATCCACCCAAACTTGCATAGAATTGGATCCTTAGGAAACAATATAAAACCATCTAAACATCAGTTTATAACTTATGCAAAGAGCAGGCAGTTAAAATATTATTCAGATAAAATGTGGGTTAAGCACAATATAATATAGAAAACAATTCAGCTTTATAGGCCATATGCTTGTTTAAATGAAGAGTGTTTTGCCTGCTGGTAAACAGTAATAATGTAAGATCCCTTAGTAGATAATCCCAAAGTTTCTGCCACTGAACCCTTTGTGAAATGTCTACTGAACCTGCGCAAAGTATTGGTAGGAGACAGAGAAGGGCTTTTCCAGAACATCTCAGTGCCTGGGCAAATTCTTACAGTTGCTTGGATCAGGCTGGTTCCCATCAAGCAGTGAAGAATATGCACCGAAGTAAGTCCTGGATTCTTTTCAGTGTGTACTGGGACACACAGGGAATAGCAGCCAAGTCAAAGTTATATATACCCATTTTGTTTATGGATTGCTTTTCCTTCCAGTTCTCCAAGCTGAACTAGCAAAATCAAATGGGAAAAGAATAAGTATATCATCTTTGGAACAACCTCCCTGCAACAGGGATACCTTTTTGATACCACGTTAAGACAGGACGCTTTGTGGAGACTGTTAAAGATCTCTCTGGTCATCCAGGGGCCTTTTTTACCTTCCTTCTTGGCCAGGCCTTTTTTGTTGTTTTTAATGTATATTAATGGTATTTTAATTAATTTTTAAATGCTTTAAATGTTGTTTTCTATAATTATTTTGTTTTTATATCATGTTGTGAATCACCCAGAGAGCTTTGGCTGTGGGAAGTATAGAAATATAATAAATAATAATAATGATTCCATGGTAGTTTACCTTGGTCTCACTTTCAGGAAGACCTTCAACTGGTTAAGGATGGGAGAAGCCTGATCTTTCTCTCATTAATACCTAAGGTGCAAATGCTGGTTGAGGGAAGATGGAGCTGGACCTAGTAGCTGCAACATGGAGAGAGATCTTTCCACAGTGTCCCCTACATTTCTCTTTTTCCTTTACCAGTGTACACTGAAGGAGAATCAAGATATTGACTATATGAACTTTTATATAGAAAAGTATGCCTTAAACTAACTGAATGAATAGCTGTTTTTAAAGTTTCCAATCTTTATTTAGTGACCTGAACCAAAGCTAAGTTCAGATTTCATTCCTCATCTTTCATAGATTTAGGAAGGCTAGATGTAGTCTTGACCTTTGATATCCTCTATGATCACAATCCTTTCAGCAATTGTCAGTATTTCTCTGGGGAAATGCATGTGGGGCATATATCACTAAATACAATGGTACCTTGGCTCACGAACGCCTCGGTTCACGACCAAATTGGGTCAAAAACAGAAATTTCTGAAAAATTTTGCCTCAGGTCATGAACTCTGCATCAGGTGATGATCTTAATCATGCCCATCTTCCCCCCTCCCCCAAGTGTGCCCACAATTACGCCCATCTATTGCCATGGCTGCGCTCCTGCGGGGATGATGGGCACGATCGCAGTCGTACTGGGGGGGGGGGGGGGGGGGGGGGGACGATTGGGGGGGGGGGGGGGGGGGGGGGGGGGTGTTTTTTTTTTTTTTTTTCACTTTGGCACAAATTTTTGTGGTTAAAAAAAAAAAAGTTACAGAACGGATTAACTGTATTCCTTTTGGGGAAATTTGACTTAGCTCACAACCAGTTTGGATCATGACCAGAGTCCTGGAACTGATTAAGTTCATGAGCCAAGGTACCACTGTATTGTCAGTATTTGGTTGCAGTGAGGCTGTAGATAAGCATAAGGGATATAGCTATAAATGTGGTGCTCAAAAAGTAATTTTATTCAGACAAAGTAGCATTCGTTTACAACTACAAAGATTATATTTTCTCTGTGGCATCTTCTAATTTGGGAATGTATTGGGAACATACAGGGCTAGTTAAAGGTCTGTAGCTGTGTCAATCAGCTCTAGTAGTTGAGAACAGGCCAGTAATTTAATTACAGTTTGCATTTGTTTAATTGAAAATTTCAACATGTCCCCATTCCAAACGACTGTGGTGAACCATAGTTGTTTACTTGAGATCCTTGGACAGTAACACAGTATTAAAATGAAAGCATGAACGCATTTGTTCATAAGCACTGACTTTCATATACAGGTACGTAAGGAGTATGGCAAGTGCTTCAGACATTCATACTGTTGTGGAGGATTGCCAACAGAGAGCCCTCACAGTTCAGTAAAGGCATCATCTACAAGGACTAGTGCTCGCTATTCTTCTGGCACTCAGGTAACAAATATTTTGACAGTACTTTTTAATGACAGCACCTTTTAATTAAACTTGCTCAGAAAAAGTCCGCTGAGATGTGTTCCATTCAGATACACTAATTGTGTTCTCATTAGAACAGCCTTGATGACAATTGCATGCTTTTTATATTCTGTACATGATTCTAACCATTCTCCCATATTTGAGATTGTTGTAGATGACTATGCTGTTTCTAATGTGTTGCTCCACATACTCACTTAGGCCATTGTCCCACTTGTGGCTAGACAGTGATTGAGGGATATATATCATTGGAACATGACTAGTTAGCAGTGGGTCTGAAACCAACCTTGAATAATTTGGAGGTTTATCCAAATGCATATTTCACATCTAACTTGACATTACAAGGCCACCATTTTCCCTAAAAGTTCTCCTTATGCACAACAAATAGCACAAGGAGTAGCTTGTACTTTTGTCTCACCAGTAGCCTCATCCAGTTTAATAGATTTTATCCTTTAATGATAAAGAAGTCCAGATATTTAGTTAATAATAAATGCACAGGTAGCTCAAAGATTAACCACCAGATGGTAGGGATTGAGGAAAGCCACTAGAACATTCTTTGCTATAGTCCTGTTTGTTTCCCATACCTAAATGCTGTACCCCTTCAAGGCCTCATCTCCAGCATGAGTAAGGGCTCACAAGAATTTTGTACCCTAACTTGTTTTCTTGCCCGACCACCACTCCGGAACATCCAAAGTAATAATAAAGAGCATTGTATAAAGATTTTTAAATAAGTATATCATTCCACCAATAGTTCAGGGCTAAAATTACTAAAACTTATCCTGAGCACAGGATTTTAAACTCCTGCCTAGCACCAGCTGATCAGGCCAGAGAACCTTAATGATACAAGTCAAACTGACTTCCGAAATGGCCATCAAAGAGCCAGAGGCTAGTCTGGCCAAGGCAAACCACAATCTGTTCCTTGCAGTTCTCTGATGCTTTGGGTATAATAACGTGCAGGACAAATGCTACACAAAACAAAACTGAGCAGCACAGACTTGTGCATCTTTACTTAGCAGTGCATCCCCACTGTGCTCAGTGGAGCTTACTCCAAAGTAAATTTACCTAAGATTATAGTCTAAAAGTAGCAAAATGTGTCCTGCTGCAATCTGAGATGTGATAATTATGTCCAGTTTTCTTTATATTAACAGAGCCGAATAAGAAGGATGTGGAATGATACTGTGAGAAAACAATCTGAATCTTCCTTTATCTCAGGTGATATCAATAGCACTTCAACACTTAATCAAGGTCAGTTATTTAATATTTCACTCTACTTTTTTCCTTATAAAATAGTATTTAATAGTAGTATTAAATACTTGTATTGTATTGTAAAATACAATACAAATAGTATTGTATTGTATTGTAAGCCTCCCAGAGAACCTTTGGGTTATGGGGTGGCACAGAAACAAAATTAAATACATAAATAAATATTTATTAAATAATAATTTAGAAGCCTTAGGGTGCAGTAATTCAGTGAAATGGGCATATGTGCTCT
This sequence comes from Varanus komodoensis, assembly GCF_004798865.1. Taxonomy (NCBI): domain Eukaryota; kingdom Metazoa; phylum Chordata; class Lepidosauria; order Squamata; family Varanidae; genus Varanus; species Varanus komodoensis. The sequence continues at coordinate 2,481,494 of NW_025335641.1, forward strand.
GCAGCAGGTAACTGAAGATCTCAACATCAAATGGAAACAGTGCGTGTGCAAACATATGTGCACACGCACACACACAAGTATGTACGTTGTCTGTTGAGGGAAAATGTATAAAATTATGATTTGGCTCTGTCTTGAACAAATTTAAAACTTGGTTTCTTCATCTTCTTGCTCAGGATGAAAGCTGACATTCTTATTCATAGAAAGTATATTTAAATAAGCCTCATCAATAATTTAACTTAAAAGCAAGAACATAATTTTAAACCTTTGCTAACCTTTGTAGTCTAAAACTGAAACAGAACAACCAGCACAGTAACATTTTAAATGCATTAGATTTCCATATACAGGCATTTTGCCTGTGAAATCAAATTGACATCGGCTCTGTACAAAAGACATCTGCAAATACGTTTTTTTTCTTTCAGTATAGTTTAGATCGTGTCTATAGTGTAGAGCATTTGTCTGCCACATGACAGCCTCAGGAAAGAAAGGGAGGGGGAGAAACCCTGACAGCCACACAGTATATTTAAGACCTCTGGTCACAGTTCTATCACTTTAACTCAAACTGGATGATCACAAGCCTTCGAACTTCTTTGTGTAGGTGTACTAAATGATGGTGAAGGCCAGCCTACCATCTTCAGCAATAAAGAGAACCAAACTTTCTCACAACCCTCCTACTGAAACTATTTTTCTCAAGGACAAAAAAAAGATATTAATGGACTATGCTTTATCTAAAAATACAATAATTGCAATATCATGCATTCTGTTTAAATTCAGTTTAGGAGAATGGGGACCTTCCTGTCAGTTGCAGTAACAAAAAAGTTTGTGCTTGAATTCCATTTAAAATATTGTTATGACAATGGTTTGATCCAACGATTTGTAACCCCAGAAAATGTAAAACAGCTATGATCAATATTACAACAGCATTGGAACAGATACAATGGTGGATCAGATGCAAGATGGGTATCAATTCCTGGGGAAAAAGCCATAAGCAAAGGGTAAACTGAATACTCCAGGTTTTAATTTATAGTCTCACTGTGCAAAAGAGCATTTTACTGTAGAAATAAGACACATATACAACCTGATCCAGCAGGAGCTCTGTCTCATACATAATAAAACTCCCACAGTCACTGGAGTTCCCCATTCATTTCATGGGAAGAGAACAGATCTACATACACAAAGCAAATGGGTCCTAGAAAGTTTTCCCCTGTTGAAATGTCTTGGAACCCCTACACTCACAAGAGTTTAACATGTTTAAGACACATTAGGACCAGGATGAAAATTGTATCAATGTGGTTTTCTTTACCATGCAGCATTTCTGTTGGACTGTACATGAAAGAGTTTAAAAGCCGTGTATAAACCCAGAATATTGTGGTGAGGGAATCACTCAAGGCTGCCTACTAAATTCATTGACAAACAGTTTCTTCAGATTTTGTTGCTAATATATACTCATCAAAAATGTAATAGTTTTGTTTGAATACATGTATTGTACCAGCATACACCATAGGGAGTTCCAGTTGTTTGCAGCCTCTTCTGACATACATGCAGATTTTTTCTTGATGTATGCAGCTTCCCTATAGGAGAATATGAATCTCTCCCATCTAAACCCAGTGCTTTCCTTACAGATCGCTTCCTAATGTCAAATGTCCAACACAGCTCCACTCAGTGAACCCAGTACTGCTTTTATGACATAATGAAAACACTGCTAGAAAATAGGGACCTGAACAGATTTAAATCTCCCAGTCTCAAATTCTCCCTGACTTTTTGGGAAATAGAGCCTTATAAGGTAGAACCTTATTTAGGTTCTATCACGTTCATTTCCACTCACCTGTGGCATAATAATAATAATTTTAAAAATCCATTCCTTCTTGCTGGGTGTAAGTAGCAGTACAACCAGGGTCAAATATATGTTTCCCCCTACACGGAGGGGTGGAAGAAAGGCCTCTTCTGAAGTATGAGGCTCTTTGTGGACTGACATTTCTTCCTGGGAAATAGCATCCTCACAGCCTTTAAGAGAGCAGTTTGTTGTCATTTGAATTTATATCCCTTCTTTCTTTCTTGTCAAGAAAAAGCAGCCTACATCTACTCCTAGTAATTCAAAATCTGTGCTGGTTTAGCTATAGCTGGACATCATCTAACAGAAAGTTCCAGCACTCCTACTAATTCATTGGGGCTTTCTCAGTGAAATGTACTCAATTCTTTTAGGAAGCCAGTACTGCATTTCAATAGTATAATCATTTTTAATAGTCATGTGCTTGGAGTTTTTAGAGTCGTCCCAGCAACATTAGAAAATCACTGTTCTTTCTACTGTACTGCAACGAGCAAGACAAAGACAGCAAATGTAGGCCAAGGAAAGCACAGACCTATCATAAATTATGTTAATTAGGTACACATTAGCATGCAGTTGAAAGTTTGCTGTGTACAGCTTAGTGGAAGTTAGTTTGAATTGCCGTTTCTTGTAGATTGCATCTTAAAAAAAATCTGTGAAAATCAAATAAATGAAACCAGACACCAAATAAGATTAACATAATCTGTCAGTAAAGCAATTCCCTGAACTCCAGGATTTTTGCTACCTACAGGAGTAATATTTTGAGTAGTGATAAAGGCATTAATATTTAAAATGTAATATCTGCTGCTATTGCCACAATGAGAACCTAATCAATTTAAATTTTGTATGTAAATTTTTAGACCGCTCTCTATCTCATTCTGGACAAGTAATATATTCAGACAACATCACTATGTGCTGTCATAGTATTCAATCGAACAGTATTTTCACCTAGCTCTTATATGATGTATTTGTGTGTCCTTACAGGCTACAGTATAATTTTAGCTCCCCTGACAACTGTATTAATTTAAGATACCCAGGATCAATGTGGATTTTCAGATGCTTACTTTTTAACAAATTATTTTGAAACTTTGTCTGCTGTTTTAGAGGCATATGCAAACGTGCAGATGCATTAGGTCTGGAATTTCAGAAGTAGCTGTTTGTTCTAGACTTCAGTGTATTCATTTAAGATTATTGTTACAGAAAAAACTGACATAGCTTAACAATAATTGACTTTAAAAAATCTTTGCTGATAGCAGTGCAGCATGAATCCATTTGTCGTATAAAAATATATGAATGATTTACCCTGAACCCCTTTCTTCCTGCCATCCTTTCAGCATGTGCTCTATTGCATATAATAAGATAGGCTTCCTGCAGCTTGTCATCACTTACCTTTGGCTGAAGACATTATTTTCACTTGCTCTGTTTTTAGCTAAGTTAGTAATAAACCTGGAATGTTTTCCTCAAAGATTGTCCAGCATCTCCACTTTAACACAATTTTGATTTTTCTATTCTGGTGCCTACCCATGCTTAAGGTTACAAACATTAAGCTGTAACATCTTGAAATAGAACATTGGTCTCTGTATTTAATTGCTATTCTTGTTTTAACAGCGATTTTGTATAAATTAGCAAATGTCATTCTCAGCAGGTGTTTACTTTGGGGATTTGGCCAGCACCTGTGAATTACTGAAATCTAACCACATTTTCACTCTCTTCCTTCAAATTAGTAGTTCAAATACATTCAGAAATGTTCAGCTGAATTAAATCTGACAAGATATACACGACTCATGATGAAATTAAAAAAAAAACACTTTATTGGAACTGTCAGAATCAAATTAAAGAGCTGATGTCTCTCTTTCTGTTTCTTTGCTTTAGGAATGACTGGCAATTACCTACTAACAAACCCTCTTCTTCGACCACACGGCACTAACAATCCTTATAACACATTGCTCGCTGAAACCGTTGTATGTAATGCCCCTTCAGCTCCTGTGTTTAACTCACCAGGTGTGCCCACACTTTGGGATATGATGATATTGCATTTGCTTCTTAATGATATTTTCCTCAGAGTCCCATCTCTTAATTTAGTTGGAGAATTAGTATTGACTTCAGAATTCCTCTCACTTGAGAAGTACTGCTGAAATGCCAGGCTTGTAAAACTGCACTATATTATAGTGATAATGCCTTTGCCATAATAGTATTTGCCAATAATCATCCATGTTTTTAACACAGGTGGCATAAATCTTAATATACTATTGCAGGACTGACACCCCATGGTCCGAGAGCCCATCTTCAAGATATATATCACTTAGAGGTATCATGTCTATGCAATATAAAATTAATCAAAAGCTTGCTGAGAACAATCTGCTTACAGAGTTGACTAGACAAGTAAACCTGCACAAGGCATCTTGACTTGTCCTGGTGTGGGAAACTGCATCTGGAGCCATATTTAGAGCTGACCTATAGTATAGTGCAGCTTTATAGGAGCTTTTTCCCCTTAGGAAAGTCTTGAGGTGGTGGCTAGGATTAGAAGAATAAAGTTGTATGGAATGTATCGCATGATCCTAAGATTTTCTGCTGCACCAGCAGCTAAATGTTTAGGATAAGGTGCCCCTTCTCTATGCTGTGAGCAGTTGTCTTCTAACCTGACATTGCTCTGATGCATTATTCAGTTTCAGGGCCATTAATTCAGTGCTGCAGGCAGACACACCAGCATCACAATGCCAGGGCTTGATACTAACCTTACTTTGTAATACTATACTGTCCAACTGCTTTTCTTAATTAGATAATTAAAAAATTAATGTACCTTTATTAATTATTAGTGGAATAAGCTATCACATGTACTAGCCTCTAATTTAACTTATTCTGTGTTAAGCATTTTATAATGTTTGTTTAAAAAACTGTTGTTATATGTTCTTATGCCTTACTTTTAAAACTGAACTGCAGTTTCTATGTTCATTCTCGTGTTTTCTTACTTTCCTTATGCTTTCCTCTAGCAACCTACAGAGAGACAAGTATGGGAGTAAAACTTAACTTTGCCTATCAAATGTAAATTTTTTCAGCATGATTTTTAATGGGCACAATTAAAACATAACTAGCGGTCATGAAGTAGACTCAGCGGGCAAGTGGTTCACAATTTGCAAATGAAACCTTTCCATGCTCAAACAGTACATGTGTACTGATTTGGGGGAGAACCCCCCTCCCACAAAAAAAATAAATCACAAGAGGTCTGTAGCAAGCCCTATTGGTAACTGATGATATCCAATGCTGAAATAATTTGCTGCTTAAAACTAGAGCACTGTTGAGCAGAAATGCCTAATAATTGACTTAACATTTCCACATTCCCACAGTAATCTTGCTACAGGCTATGAAAGACTTCAAGTGAATTACCTGATCACGGGCAACTAAACTTGCCTCTTTAAAAGTGGTTGAAGTACCTTCGAATGTGCTTAACTCTGCAGTATATCATAGAAAATTCATTTTGGATTATTAAATATGCTTCACTATCTCTTTAACAGAGGATAAAGAATTAGATTATTAAAGAGAGAGAGAATGCCTTCATAGGGGAAATTAATACCGGCATGTAGCCTATTCATTGGCTCTCTCTTATGAATTCCATATGTTCCATATGGATAAAGCTTTTGCGAGAAAGATGTAGGAACACATATGAAATTATCCAGCTACAAAAGTTGTTTAATCAAAGCCTAGAGAAGCTTTTCAAAGAACTGCTATCCTTTTAACTAATTCAGTACACATGAATAGCTGGAACAACACAGTACAATTTAACTGCGGCTATTTTACTTCAAAATTAGTATTCTGTAACTAAAGAAAAAAGAGTCTCAATGGGTCATCAATCCAATCTAACTTGGAATTTTCTTGGTTAAGCTGCAGCTTTAAGTGCAGACTGAAAGTAAAACAGGAAACATTTTAGACATACGTACAAATTGTTCTTTTTCTATAACTACTCCAAGCCTTGCATATAATGCAGCAGCCTCACAGTGGTCAGTTTCATTCCAACTACGTAACTCATATTTCTTAATTTTCCAAATGTTTATCTAGAATGATAAAAGCAAATCTTCACTAACAATTCATCTAACCTCCCATGATACATGCCATTCAGTTTCTTTTGAAGCTTTATTTTTCTTTGCTTGAGAAGCAATGTGATGTCTTAGTTTACATGTCTTTGTGTCTCTAGAAATAAGAGTTTATCTCTAGAAAAAAGAGCATGTCACCATAAAATTCAAGCTTGTTTTTCTTTCCTATACTTCTTTCCATCATTCCAGCAGATGTGTCTAATTTTGCCATTTCTGTAGTAGTGAAAAGACTTCAGGCCTTATAATCTCCTCCCATTCCACAGCTAATATCTCTTCTTTGGTTAATTTCTGTGTCCCATGCTTAGAAAAATCCCTAACATTTCTGCTTTTGACTTCCATATGCCCATCATGTCCATGGGCCTAACTTTAAATAAACTATGCTGGTTCTTTCAGTGCTGTCACTGTGACTGATGCAGACTGCAGGGCTGCAGGCAAATCTTGACCTTCTGAAGCCTGGGGCCATTGCTGGCAGATTGAATATTAAATGCAACCCCCCTTAAAACATCAGATCAAAGTGGGAAAAAGCTGTTATTGCTAATAATCTAATTTGCTGAACCCTTGCTCTGACTAAGTTGCTGAGAAGCTCAGTAATTCTTCATCATGTTACAATAAATCATTTTACTTTCTTTTATATATCAGCTACTCTTAGGCCAGATAGCCTGAGCAGACAGACATGATGTGAGTTGTCCAAAGTGAGTCATTCCACCTGCTGTCTTCCGTGTTGTTGGATGGTGCTTGTGGGCCTCAGTCCCTTTTAGTGTGAGAGGTGGCTGTCTGTGCTTAACATGGAACCTCTGTACTTGTCCATTTTTTCCATTCTTTTCTTTATTCCATCTTCAGATTAAAAACACACACACAAAAGGAAATGTTAGAAATGCTATATTAAAGCAGTTGCTTGCCAATTACGTGGCTTTGTTACACATTTACCTTCTGTTTTGTATGTGACCTGATTCCTTTTTCTTTTTCTTTTTTTCCTTTTTCTTTTTAATTTAGTGTTGTTTAGGACAAATTCTGTTGATTTTATTTTTCCTGAATCATGGTATTATATTTAAAATATAAATGTTTATGAATGAATTGCTTTGCATTACATATGCAAGGGCATGGAGTGACCTTCCTCTCTACCTTCCTCTGGGAAGAGTTGTAGAACTGGATGCTAAATTTTTACATTAGAATCTTCACATTTCCTTTCAAATTTCCAATTTAAATATCATTGAAGCTCCACGGAAAAACAGTATTACTTTATAAAATTCTCTCTCTCTTCTATAAGGTGTGTGATTCTTTACCATTGGGAATGTCTAATCACCCTAATGTTTCTCAAGTCTTACTTCCAAGTACAACTTTGTCCTGAACTACATTAAAGACCTTTATATAATAAGAGCATCAGCTCCAGTCTAGACAGTAACCCAAGGGTGTCACTTTTCTGTTGCAGGACATTCACTGAACAATGCCAGGGATACAAGTGCCATGGATACTCTACCGCTAAATGGTAATTTCAACAACAGCTACTCTTTGCGCAATGGAGACTATAATGACAGTGTGCAAGTTGTAGACTGTGGACTGAGCCTGAATGATACTGCATTTGAAAAAATGATCATTTCAGAATTAGTGCACAACAACCTGCGAGGCAGCAGCAAGAACCATAACCTAGAGCGCACATTACCAATCAAAGCTGTGATCGGCGGGAGCAGTAGTGAAGATGATGCCATTGTAGCAGATGCTTCATCTTTAATGCACAGTGATAATCCAGGCCTGGAGCTGCACCAAAAGGAACTTGAGGCCCCTCTGATTCCCCAACGGACTCACTCCCTTCTGTATCAGCCACAGAAGAAAGTGAAGACTGAAGGAACAGACAGCTATGTGTCCCAGCTGACAGCTGAAGTTGAAGACCACCTCCAGTCCCCCAACAGAGACTCTCTCTACACAAGCATGCCCAACCTCAGAGACTCTCCTTACCCAGAGAGTAGTCCCGACATCGAAGAAGACCTCTCTCCCTCCCGAAGGAGTGAGAATGAGGACATTTACTACAAAAGCATGCCAAACCTTGGAGCTGGCCATCAGCTTCAGATGTACTATCAAATAAGCAGGGGCAATAGTGATGGCTACATAATTCCCATTAACAAGGAAGGATGTATTCCAGAAGGGGACGTTAGGGAAGGACAAATGCAACTAGTGACAAGCCTTTAATAGTGTAGCAAAGGAATACTGAAGGCCACATGCAAGTATTAAACAGACTTAATTGGCCCCATGCAGGCTCCCTCATATCTGCTTGAAGTGACAATTCTGTTGTCCCTGTGGTTTCTCCCATGTAGAGGAGATGACTGGACCTTGCAGTTCTGTGAATTTTTATAAAACAAAGCTTTGTATATACACAGAGTATACTAAAAGAATTATTTGTTACAAAGAAAAAAAGATACCATCAAGGTATTTTAAGATATCTTGCTGCTGATGTAAAAGAGATTGTGAAATACACATACAAACACAACACATAAACACACAGAGAGAAAACGTTCCAGCCATTTTACTGCAGCAGTTTGTGAACTAAATTTGTAAATATGGATGCATCATTTTTGTAGGCCTGCATTGTATTATATACAAGACGTAGGCACTAAAATCCTGTGGGAAAAATTTACTGTACCTTACTATTCCTGACAAGACTTGCAAAAGCAGGAGAGAGATTCTGCATCAATTTGCAGTTTACTGCAAATCTTTTCCATTAAGGCAAAGATTGAAAACATGTCTAACCACTAGCAATCAAGCCACAGGCCTTATTTCATATATTTCCTCAACTGTACAATGAACTGTTCTCATGAAAAAAATGGCTAAAGAAATTATATTTTGTTCTATTGCTAGGGTAAATAAATAAATACATTTGTGTCCAAAAGGAAATATAATTGTCATTAAAATAATTTTAAAAAGTTTGAAGAAAATATTGTGAAACGCTCTTGGTTGCACATATGCTACAAGCTGTTTTTTCTTACACTTGGTTCGTAGTATGGTAATATGTTTAAAATGCAACTTCTATCCATTTTCACTTCTTTTCCACTGTAAACAGTGTTCTGCTTTGACGTTAGTATTTCTTCTTATGTTTTAAATTTCTTATTGCCAAAAGAACATATTTTCTGAGAAGAACTTTCTTAGATGCCAATTAATGCCATGCCTTGCACATATTGGTTTTAAAAATTATAGCAGGTTATAAATCAGTCCCTTTTCATTCTTTAACGGGGGGGGAGGGGGGGCAGGGAAGCAGAGAGGAGAGGGAGGGGCCAAAGGAAGGTCCAAATAGTACTCCCAGGCATACTAGAAAATTATAGGTGCCTGATCTTTTTAAGCTAAGAAAAACCATAAATATTACTCTTCCATACTCCTTCTGCCTATATTTAGTAATTAATTTATTTTATGATAAAAGATCTAAGTAAATGTACATTGTTTCAGATTTTTTGGTTTTTTTCTCCAATCCCTTTGTGTAAACCTGTTAATAATGAGCCCATCACTAATATCCAATGTAAAGTTTAACACCTGTTTGACAGTAAATAAATGTGAATTTTTTTCCAAATAGGTAAAATGCGCTTTTTTACATATGAGTCATAAGCCCATTTATTTCACTGTGTGAGCCAGCTAAATTCTTGCTTAGGATTATTCCCTTACTCTTCTCAATTTAGACTGGAGAAGACAAAAGTAGGGGCTGTCTATATATCTCTATTGAATAGAGGTCAGTGCTGCTACTTGTATTCTAGTCACAGCCACATACGATCAAGATCAGAAAAGTGAGCTTTGTTGCAAAAGTACGCAGCAGTCTCCTCCATTTATGCAACATATATATATATAAATTCAAATAGGAATCTGAATTATAAAAAATAGCAAAGGTTGCAAACTGCCATCATATTTCGGGCAACTGTAATTATATGGCTATAATTAGCAATAAAGATAAGTTCTTGTCACAGGGAAAAAAACACTAATACTGCTGCATTTATAAAACTGCCATGAACATTTAAGGCCTTGCAAAGATGGTAAATCATGGCAGAATTCTGATACTCAGATTTGCATTACTGTTCTTACTACTGTTAGCAGATGGGGAAGCAAGGTAGGAGCTGATGTAGTGTGTCACCAGCAGAAGCTGTCTTTAATTTTATATATACTACTATGGAACTATCTGTTCATTCCTCCACGTTACATAGCATATGCAACACTGCAGTTTCCATGTTTTATTTACAATCATGTGGGATTGTTTTCTCTTACTGCTAAATGGTTGGATTCTCTGCCACCCCCTGTTGATGCTGTTAATGGTATTGTTGCTATCAGTAACGATCTGCTACTATAGTTTGGTAAAACCACAGTCGCCCTGGCAAATCCTGCCAACATTTCCGTTACAGATGAATTTCATAGAACCACCTAGTGGATGTAATCCATTGAGAGATTCTGTGGAGTCACAATGGATTGAATGCGACTTGCATAGCCAAACTTCCCTGTGGCCTTTCCACAATAGTTAATGGGATTTCATTTAAAGGTGGCTTCTGAAGCCATTTGCTACTATAGAGTGACTATTGAATGTACATGGGAGATAAGTATTCTATCAAATTACTTTAGAGTAAAGATTCCCTAAGCCTGTCTTCCTTAAGTTTATTAATCTTCAACCTGCTAAAATGGTTACCATACCTTCCAGTCCAGAGCTGTATGTGCACTCTGATATCTGCAGATCCTGTCAAGACTCTTACGCCCCACTGCTGAGCAATACATAGCAGGAGGGAGGGTCTTGCGTAAACTAATTGCAAAGATTCTCCCATGCACTATGTGGGATAGTAAGAGAGCAGAAGGTGTGTTTAATGGAGTTGGCACTATATTGAGTAGTATCCCTGGCCCTTTGTGTTCCTTACATAACTGGTCTCTCATCCTGCCATGACCCTTTTTTCTGATCTGCCACCTCTTGTTTATTTCTCTACAACCAATTCAAAAGTCTTCATACAACTAGTATGTTTTACAGGCTGCAGCTAAGACATAGCTTTCCATAGACCATTAAATTACCATGGGCATTGTAATTGCCCATGAGTCATATTGTATGGCTCACCATTGCATGATAGTAGGTGTTCCATAAGACTCACTATATGCGCCTTAAGAAAGTTGTACCATTTTTGATAGCCAAAATGTCTTATGAAGATTTTCAATGGATAAACCAACAGTTGCCACGATTTCTTTCCTTCGTTATCCTAAATGTATCCTGTAGTTCCCACCTATAGTTGCCATGTTTTGCAATATTTTGGTGTGTAAGGAAAGTGGTGTAGCATCTATTTAATGCGCCCACATAATATTGTAGAGGCACGTGATGCAGTTACCAGGTCTGCCTCTGAATGACTTAAAATGAATGCCTTGGGACTGTACATACAGTAATCTGAACCCTTTGGGAAAAGCAAATAACTAAATAATGTGTATTTATATACAGCTGGTTTCTAGGAGCCTACAGAAGAAGAACTCATGTGCTGAATTTGCACTGCTGCTACATGAGTCCCAGCTCATTCTGAATGACAAATGAAAAGTATGGATTGGAACCTATGCATTTCCATGATCAACTTAACTCTGATTGATCTCGATACGCCTACCTTTAAATATATCTAGAGCCAACTTTATATGTTAAGACAACGCTTGGGAATCAACACTTCTTTTCTTAGCCATTCCTTCTCATTGTGTTTTTTTATCCTGTTGCTGTTAATTATGTAGAAAAAATAGAATGTACATGATGCTGTGCAAATAGAACTGATCCATGCTAGAAGCTAGAACAGAAAAAAAGCAGAAAAGACAGATGGAAGCGATGAATTTACAGGCATATTTAATTCATAGACTGTTCATTTAGTGTTCACTTATTTAATGTTTTATTATTCATTGATTGTTTATGATAACAACTCTAACTGAATATGCTTCTTGCCTTCCTTATGATGATGAAGAAATTTACAGATCGTATGACATCTCAAAATACTCCAGGCCTTCCTACATTTTTTAGAAATTATCTTTTCATGATATTCTCATAGCTTCCCATTTGCAAAATGAATGTGGACTGAAATAATACAGCCTTACTACTGTTTGCATTATATATGTATTGTCCTGGAACAGAAACAACTCCAGTGCTCAATTGAAGCATATTGCCAACATGGAAATTCAGGAAAACCCCTGGAACATTCAAAAACAAGTTTCTAAAATGGCAGGAGAAAGGTGTAGCCCTTCTACTTTTTTTATTGCATTCCAGCTTTGCAATACAACTGTTATCCTCTTGCTCTATAGGGATTTAACTATATGCAAGAAAAATATAATTAAAGGGGGGTGTAAGAGTGTTTGTTGTTCATTGTTTGTTCCTCTGATACTCCCCTCAACTACAGATGAGCTAGCTGGGAGAAGGACCTTGGTAATTAATGAAATGTTGGATTACTTAACTCTGATTCTTTTGTTTAATGCTAAATGGATTAGAATCTTATTCAGAAAGCAGGATGGCTATAGCATAATTACATTGCTAGAATGTTATACTTTGAGGTTTCTGTTCCTTTAGGTTTTGGCCAGAATTATTTCAACTGGAAGAAAAAAAAAGGAAATTCTGTAGCAACTGAATAAAAACAATCTGGTAAAGAGCCAAATTCTACAGCTGTTTGTGCTCTGTAGAATTAGAAGTACAGACATTTTTCTTCAGTCAGGGTCTTCAGTCCAGAAGGCTGGTTTGTCCCATCAGTTACAATGGACTCTGGGTGCTACACCTACCCATTATATACCTCAGTGAATCTTTGTAAATTGAACTGAAATATAAACTCACTGTATACTAGTTCATATATAGTACGGATAATTCAAAAATCTTTTTAAGGTAATGATTCATGAATGCATGAGCATTAATATCTCATTATGTCACTGGGCAATTTTAGCCATTAACCTGAACACACATTATGGACCTTCACAGTATAAGGATGCACATTCAAACAGAAAAACTTCTACAACTCGCAGCATTCCTCATTTTTTTTTTTTTTTTTTCATTTTTGGAGAACACTTTGGCAGGATTTTACCTCTATCTGAACATGCTTATGGTTGTGTCCTAACTTTGTCATAATATTTCACAACCCACAAAAACCTAAGAAACCGGGACTTTTTTTGTCATAGAATGCACCGGAACAGCGTTCTGGCACCTTTTTTCCCAATGGATTTTATGATGATTTTGTCAGGCATAGCAGTTCAGCAGCAAACATCATTAACATAGTGCCTGCGGGCTGCTTTTGTGTCTGCTATCTGATAGTGAGGTAGTGAGGGCACTGCTCAGCTTGGGATTGGTGTGTGTGGTCGCGCGCTGAGTGCTTTCTGCCGGCGGCAGCATGAGTTCCGGCACCGTTTTTTTTTTTTTTTTTTTTACAAAAAAAGCACTGTAAGAAACAAACAGTTCAGGATGTATTACCATGTAACACAATGTTCCTTACTCTGCAAACATCTTTTAGGGCAGGGTGGGAAGCTTGTGGCCCTCTGTGTTTTCACCTACAAACCCCATCAGCTGTGGATAGCACAGTCCATTCTGACAAATGTTAAAGTTAAGGGCCCAAACACATGGGCAGCCACAAGTTCTTTGTTGTGGTCTCTGTGCATCACACATTGGATCTGGACCTGCATAGAGTTCGTTTTCAGGAAGGTTAAGCATAGCTAAACCTTAAGCGTTAGTTTGGGTGGAAGCCCTTCCTCTTCCTGTTCCTGCATCCATGGAAAGGACTCCCACCCGTTCCCTCAGTTCCATTTAGACCACCTCCATGCCTAGATCAGGAAGTGCTTCACTTGCTGGCCACCTGATAATTTTTAACTGGAGGCGCCGGAAATTGAATGTGGTTACCATCTGCATCCATAGCTGTCTTACTGCATGATGGTTCCTCTATCAACACTGTTTAAAATCAACTATACAAATGTAGTCACTGTTCCACAAGGGATAACACCTAACAGCAGTGGTGAAGCAGAAACATCTGACCTTGTCCCTAGGAAAATCCCAGGAAGATCTCTTTGCTTAAAAAGTACCTTCTAATATGAATTAATGGTGAGCCTGTCTTTGATTGCTTTTATGTGTTACACAAGATTGCTCACAATTTATTTGGAATATAATTCTCAATCCATTTCTATTTTCATAGTGTAAAAAAGCCTGCACACTGTGAGTTAATCAGTCATTAACAGTTTTTGAACAAAACATTATAAAAGATTTCTTGGAGGAATTCAATAACGGCCCTAACTGTGAGCTTTCTTAATGGAGTTGAACCCTTCATTTCCCACCTGTGCAACTGAGGTAACCATTTATTTCTACTCTGCCTTGTCAGAAGATTCTGGGACTTTCACTCCTGACATAAAGAGGGAAGAGCAGTTGTCAAGGGAGGTGAAAGCTCATTTCTGACACATTCTCCTAGCTGTGGAGGCTGTGATTCAAAAGCAGCAGAATGGTCCATCTAGATCTGCACAAAATGGGCACTTACATGTGCACCATTTCCCTTTACAAGGGTTTTCAATGTTGTGGAATAAAATAATACTTTTTGGCACATTATTTTTCTTCCAGAGTTCTGCTTCCAGGGCCCCTAATAAGGATGTACTGGTTTTGTGTGTCCCTTTTTTATTCTTTCTCTAAAAATATGAGAACAACGGAATATTAAACAGAATTCTGTTGGCATTTTATACACAGGAATAAATATAAGCAACAGGGTACTTGAATTGCTAAGCAAGTATTTTGTATACAGTTACACAATTCATCTTAGGTTCCAAATTTTGCATATCTTCCCATTTTGCACAATATATTCTAGTAGTTAGTAGGAAGACCAAGATAGTATGCAGAGTCCTGAAGCCACACCCCCTAACTACTGCAAATATTTTCTAGCAACTTATCAGACTTTGGATATTTTATCATGCATTAATCACACACTTTCAAGAATATTTCTGCAACCACCATGAGGGCTAGAAAGTTTTCTTGTTTTAACAAAAAATGAACATGCAGACTTTCTAGCTCAATATTGTAGACGCTTGATTTGCTGTATTCCTGGAAAATTACATTGCATGCACAACCCTGAGTGTGTTTCTGGTTTTTACAGAATTACAGATTACCAGTTACCTATTGCAGATGAGTCTGGTGTGGTTGAAGAACTACAGCATAATAACTGGTTCAAGGTGAAAATTACATTAAAATGTTAAAGAAACTTTGGTGGGGGGTGTCACTCAGAGAAAACAAAACCAATGAACATGTGGAAGAGTGAAGAAGGAAGGAAGGAAGGAAGGAAGGAAGGAAGGAAGGAAGGAAGGAAGAGCCAGCTTGCAGACATCACCACTGCCTGGGATTTCACAGGCACTTCAGGGACAACTTGGCATCCCTGCCTGAAGATGAGAAAATGCCACATGCTGCTTATAGTTAAAGAGGGCTCTAATTGCATGCTGTCCTGGTGATTGTTCTATAGAGTGATAGATGCTGTATTTAAGTGCATCTTGTCTAACAATTTCTGTAGTGATTGTGAATTAGAAAATCAAGGGCGATTTGTTCACAGACCATTCTGTGTTCCTTGTTTCCTTAATTCATGTTCCCTCTAGCTTGTAATTTTAATTAGCACCTGCTCCCATCTTGTGTGGGTAATGGCAATATGTGTAACTACATACAGGCATGGAAAGGTCGGCTTATATTTGTTACTATAAACTGAAATCCCAAACATGCCTAGCATAGGAGTAAATTCCTCTGCGGTGACTTGGATCCAAATGTGTAATAGCTGGTGGTGCTTTCAGCTCAAGTATTTGGAATACATCTGTACACAATACTTACTGTTCAGATGCCTGGTGCTAGTTTTCAGACTCTTGTGCCCTGATACCATGAGACGGACCTGTGTGCACGGGCGAGTCAGCAGAGATCACACCAGACACTCCACTGACTTTGCCCATTCCAGAAGCAGCAGTTTCAGCTGGTGTCTTTTTTTGCACTAACAAGTCCTACTTTCCCATTGTGCTAGTGCAACATGTGTAGAACTGGTGGATAGCCAGTATTCAATACCCCCCTACATTTTGTACACTCGTTTGTTAATCTAAAGCAAAAGCAGATAAACTATTATTATTATTGTTGTTGTTATTAAACTGGGGTTCTAGTTTGCATTGCACATAGCCTTCTAGTGGCGCTCCTTGAAGTGTGGAAAAAGTCTCTGCATTGTGTTATTGCTTTCTGATAGCTCCTAAAAATCAGAATTTTATTAAAGTACCCTTCAAACTTGAATCATGCTAATTTTATGTCTTTTTAAAAATAGCTTCATTTGGAAGTAAATGCCTCCATGAAAGGTTACTGAGCTCGTTCTGAATTCTCCCTTCTGTACTATCAATTTCCCACAACAACACTGATTGAATAATACTGGATTTTATTTTTCTTAAAAGCTAAATAAGTAAATTAGATTGCCTTTGGGTTAAAATTGTTTAAGGAGACTCACTCTCTTGTTTTAAGTAAATTCCTTATCACATCACCTTACAAATATCTTTGTAGAGCTATTAGAAAACATCTAACAAGATCCTCCGCTGAGATAACCTTCTTCAACAATGATTTGCTGCTCTTCACACTACCTGTAATGTTGTGGCTTTAAATAAAAAAGATTGCTGGGTGTTGCATTGATCTTGAGGGAGTGCAGCTGTGCTGGGTTTCCTCAGGAGACAATCCATAAAGAGATTAGTTTAAATTCAAAACAAAGTCATTCCAACTAAAGACAAGCTGAAAAGATTGGCAGTTGAAGCTTGCGGAAGCTAGTGAGGATGCTTTTAGATGTGGAAGCTTGCATGCGGTTGAGTGTGTCAGAAGTAGAACTGGAAGAGAGTGACTGGAAGAGAGAGGTTGTTGTGACTACCCACACTAATTCTCAAGCTTTTTTTCCCCATTCATTTTGCATAGGCAGGCATAGAGTCTGTAACATAAATCACCCTCCAGCTTCTACTTTTAATTTGTTCCCGCTTCTGTATCATGTAATAGCATTATTAGTGATTACCTTAATACTATTTAGGGCCTTAGTGGACGAGCATGTGATTCTAGATGTATCTAGAAGATGGCTCAGTCCCAGGTGTCTTCTCAGAGGCAGTCTCAGGAAGGATCTCTAGTTGACACCCAGCTCTTGAAAGCCAACAGGAAACAGAGACATATGGTCTGATCAGATATGATGAAATCTCTTCTGGGTGCATATTGGGAAGCCAAATTCTAGCCACCCAACATGCACATTTAGCCAAATTCAAAATCCTACCCTAACACGACCATTTTATAAGTTGCTTTGCATCTGGGCCAATAGGGTGGCCAAGTGGCCTATTTTAGAGGGGTCAGTCCTCTATTTACCCTATCCAAGTCCAGTTAAAAAATAATCACCATCAGAAAGCAGAGCAAGCAGGGGCCTTGCAGTTGGTCATCAACAAATAGCACCTGGACAGAACATTCAGCAAGTACACAGGTGATCTGGTCGAGATGATATTGTATTGCTAATTAAACTATACTAAGGATGTCTAAGTGGAAATCTATACTCTTACATTAAAATTGCAGATTTCATGCAAACCACAAAGCCCCCCTCCCTGCCCCAAGTTTGGCAATGGGTTAAGTGGTTACTGAGTTAAACTGGCTGAGATTTTACAAATGACTCTGGGGAAGGGAAATGTATGGTCAAGGGGGATAACTGACCCCACTTCCTTGAGTGAAAGACTAATCTTGACTCAGTACCAATGCAGCCTTCTGACCTTATGCAGAGAAGACTCACAATGTGTGTCACAGATTGTGGAAAAGACTGATGGTTTATTGCTACAGATAAAATGTAGATAGACTGTGTTGGGTAAACTCTTCCAGCTCTGGATTTCAATATGGTCTTGCCAGGTTATTGTGGGTAGCATTCTAGGGTTGTACAGCAGACTCAAAGAATATGATCCCCACCCACACACAAAAACACAGGAATAATTTCAATGTTTACTAGCAAAGCAATCGACATGACAAGGGGGCAAAGGTACCAAACATGTTTACCAGTTACAAAAGAGAGCAGAGCTCCTAGCACTTTAATGGCCTTGTAGAAAATGACATATTATAAATGCACGATGCTGTAAAAACTGAATCACTCTCTTCTGTGTAAAGACTCCTAAGGATAGCAATCATAAGATAATAAGGGAGAGCGGGGAGAGAAAGGGAACACCTAAAAGACAGAAACTGCAAAAGTAACCTTGGATACGCTCCCTCATCCGCTTTCCCACAGGCCATGGAGTGATCAGAAATGGCTTTTAGTTGTAAGACCTTCCATCAGTAAGTCACATGTGGCCAGGCCTGGTGACAGCCTCAGGACTGCTGCCATAACTCAGCTCATAGCTCCAGAGCAGAGATGCAGTTGATGTTTGTACATTCCAGGTTTTAAATAGAAGGCGTAGTACCTTGAAGCTCACCTTCCACTTGAAGGCAAACATTAGGTAAGGTCCTAAATCTGCCATCTTTATTTTAATCTGGGCCAGCCTGAGAGATATTGCTGCCTCATCCTTGGTTCCATGTACAAAATCCAAAAAGACTGGCTGCAAAATCTTTCCTTCTAGCCAGCAGTGGATTAGTGGACTAGCTTAGGGGGCAGGGAGCTGGTTGCCTAGCACACAGTTTTTTCCTCCATCACTTGCTACACTGACCAGCATATACCAGCAACTGTCTTCCTTTTCTAATGGTAGAGGTTGCCCTGCCAGTAACCAACTTGTCCTTTCTTCTTTCTTTCTCCAAGGGGCTGCAGGTCCCCCTCTTCTTCCCTTGTCTTTCCCTGAGGCCCAGCAAGGGGAACAAATGTCAAACCAGTACTGGCAAAACCATTTCTCACTTTCCTTCTCTGCAGCCCACTGTGTGCCAGGCATGAAGGGAGGAGAGAAAGAGAGACAGAGGTGAAGATTTGCCTGCCTCCTCCAATGTGGTTTACCCAAGAGTTGCAGAGGAGCTGAGAGAGGGATCAGGTTGGGCCCCAGTTCTCTTTATAGCCGCCTGCTGCATCCCCCAGTCTCCACAGCACTCAGCCAGGTAGATACGCCCACAAAGCCTCAGGTGATGGATTTCGGTAAGACCTGCCTCTGCACATAAGCAGAAAAGCAATTCAAAAGTCCTCAAGGGAGCGGGTGGGGGACAGGGCAGAGTGTGAGTGTCAGTCTACACCTGCACAGAGAGGCTGCAGGCAGAGACAGTTAAACTCTTTCCCCTCTGGTTTTCTTCTGACTCAAGACTCCGTCCCCATGCTTCCCGCAGTGGCTGTTCATCCTTTCAGCCAAAGCTCACTCCCTACCTCTGTGTGTGGCAGGGGAGGCGGAGATGGGACCATGGTGTCTAAGGGTGAAGCAGAGGGAGCGCCATCTTGATTCACAAAAGGACTGGGGGGACTCCTGCTGCCTGGCCTACTGTTGAAAGGGGCCTACTTGGTGGTGGGGTGGGGATTGAGTTTCCATACATTCAGAAGAAGAATCATAAAACTATATGCCATTTATTTATTACAATTCTATGCTGCCTGTTAGTCAAAACTCTCTGGCCAATTCTCAGCAATTAATGTGCAGTATGACCCTCCATCTCATGTGTAAGGCTCAGGCATACCTCAGGATGTTTTTATTTTCTGTGTATTTGTTTCCTTGCTTGCTTTTTAACCTCAGGAGTTTATTCTGATGGTATGCCTTCAGCCAACTTTCATTAATTAAACCTCTCGAAAGTGTTCTAGACACACACACTGTGAAACCTTCTTCCTCTCTGCTGACCATAACACACTTCATTGCCTGGGTTATAGGCTGTTCTCTACCTAATGGTCCCTTCTGTATACATTGCAACATTATAATATGCTGGATGATTTCATGGCATCTTGTCTACCACTAAGCTTTTAGAGACAGAAGGCACTTGTTTTTTCAATGGTCCTTGACAAGAAGCAAAAGATGGTGTTGGGAGAAAGCAATGGGATTATTTGAACCATTGAAAAGGCCAGCCTACTCACTGCAAGAGTCACAGTCACGGACAAATCCAGCCACACTGCATGTTGCAACTTAAATATCCATTTGAGCCTGTGCATCATGCATAAAACACCAGCGGCACCATATTTTCCATGCATGCATGCATGTATATTAAGGGCAGGTGGATTTTCTGAGCAAGCATATGCCTTAGTCTATACTGAAGGTTCTATCTGCTGAGGGGAAGACGATGGGCCATGGTCCATCACATGTATCGGTTCTCTCCGGGGTAGGGTTGAATACCTTCAGCCTCAGGACCAGGTTCAAAGTCAGAGAGACTCTTGCAAGTCATATTTCAGCAATGGGGGAAAAGGCAAAAGGTGCAGGTCGAAATACCAAAAAAGCATGTAGTTTAAAGCTCTTGCTATACTACCAGCAATGCAGCTGTAGGAGCTTTTCAACCTTTTAAAATGGTTGAAGACTCAAGTCAAAGATGAACCACCAAATGATGGAAAACAAGAAAAGGAACCCCAGGAGACTGGACTGGGGCACCAGGAGACCCAAAGTTGGCATATGCTCCAAAGGTTCCTTACTCCTGATGCTACAACTGGAAATGAAGCCAAAGTTGGACTCATTCACAAAAGATTGGATGCAGTGTTCGTCTTAGAAATAAATGAGTCTTGAGTTAGCGATGGCTGACTTGTTGCATTCATCCTGGTGGGTCTTCCCTAAGCCTCACTAACTCTGGATCCAACCCAATTACATTTCTTCAATTTGCAGACACACGATGCATTACGATTTGATGAGAGGTTCTGTCTCTGTCTGTCTTCCAATGCTGTTAACTGCCAGCACCTTTCTTTGGGGAATTACAGTGTGTGCAAATGATATAAATATCAAGTGGCTAGAATTCTGAAACTCAGCAAAACAGAAGCATTTCCAGGTCACCCTTTCAAGGATTGCATTCATTATAAAGGGTGGCATCCTGCTGTTCCTGGGGCATCC
Organism: Varanus komodoensis; assembly: GCF_004798865.1. Classification (NCBI taxonomy): domain Eukaryota; kingdom Metazoa; phylum Chordata; class Lepidosauria; order Squamata; family Varanidae; genus Varanus; species Varanus komodoensis. Next base: position 2,502,311 of record NW_025335641.1, read on the forward strand.
TGCCCTTGCGTAAGGATTGAATGCAAGTCAAACAGAGATGCCAGCAGGAGAGCAGAGTAAAGCAAGAGTGCAGCCTGGCAAAGATTAAATTAAAATACCTGCCTTTCATCAAGTTATGTATTCAATTTGTTGAATTAAAGTTACACAGTTCATTACATGTCTCTTGGCATAATGCTGCTTGGGAGAAGCAAGCTCAGCAAGGCCGCAATAAAATATGAAAAAGCCAGGGTTGCTTTCTGGGTTTTGCAAGAAATGAACAGACCTGTGGAATGCGGGAGCCACGGCGGAAAGTAAGAGCCTGTAGCCCCAGTGCCCCTTTCCAGTCCAAACGTCGCACTACGACCTAAAGTCTGTGGTGAAGTGTATGTGTTGCATCCGGATGTAATCTCTGGCACAGCCAATTAAAAGGATTTTAGCAGCAAAGTTGAAGATACTACCATGCAGAGTAAACAACAGTTAGGCTAATGGGCAAACCTGAGTTACTGCAGTAGTGGGTGAAGGATCCATGAATATCATGTTTCTAGTTGTATTTTATTTTCTGTTTTATGGGTGTAAATTGGGTTTGAGTTGTCATTTTTAAAATGAAAGTAAAGATGAATAATAACAAGAAATGCTGGAAATACAGAAGAAGCCAGGGAGCAGGTCACACAAATATGATTGAGGTCCAGGTTTGGATTGGACCCAGGTTTAAAATGGCCAAGTGTGCCAATGTGAGTAGACCTCCCCAGCCCTTCCTTCGCATAGCAGCCCCACCAGCCCCCTCCAATGCTACGCACAGTGTCCGGAGAATGGAGTGAGTCACGGTCTGTTGGCAAAGGTGGTGGAAGGATTCCTAAAAACTGAGGTGAGACCATTTCCATGAGCAGAGCTACTCTCTCAGAGGGGCTCCCTTTCTCTTCTGAAAAGCAGATTCTGGATCTAATCCAAAACCTAGTATTGGTACTCAGCCAGTTGTCCAAAGAAGTGTATGCTCCAAAGTATCATACAGATCAACACTTCTCACCTGCAAATGGGTGCAAGGGTGCAAAATCTATCCTTTACGGGGAGCATAACCCCATCCAGAATAAGTTGAAAATGTGTATGAACTCCAAAATTAGAACATAAACCATTCTTTTTTTAGTATATCAATAGCTGGCATTTAAAAACATTTCATATTGGCAGCAGTATAAAAATAGAAACATGATTGAAAATAAAGAATTCACCTATTAAAATAACGCTTTTGGCCTTCAGGCACCATTAAAGACATATTTGTTCAACAGTTATTTTAATAGGTGAATTCTTGCACTCATGAGTTGAAAAATCTCCAGTTGAAAAGGTGGACTCCTCACCAGCAGTATCTCCCTCTTATCTGGATTGAGCTTCAGCTTCTTGGCCACACCTAGCCCCTTATGAAGCTCAGACACCAACTCAGAACAGTGACCCCCTCACCTGGAGATGAGTGTTGGCAGGAGTACTTGCCATGCCAGTTGGAAAATCACTCAGAGCTACCTGGATCCATCAGCCTCCAGGGGCAAGCCAACTTAATCCTGCATCCCTGGAGAGGGAGAAAGTTGAAACCTCAAGAGGAAGCAACTAAACATGACAGAAGGGTGGGTGTTAAACCTGCAGTTTCCAGGACACCCATCCTCCTGCCCAGTTGAGAAAATTGGGTCTAGAGTGTGACCTCATTAGGGCTCTGTGTGTGCGTGTGCATATGCATGCGTACGCGTGTGTATTCATTCATGGATTTTTATGAAATGCATACAACTTTTCAGCAATTATTCCATTTTCGTTTTTTATCTATAGCATTTCCATAGCACCAATAACAAGTGTTCTCGGTAGCTTACAGAGAATGAAACCTTAAACATGTATGATAAAAACAATATAGATACAATCATATGAATACGCAACAGAGAAGGGACAGAAAACAACATTAAAAAAATTAATTAAAAAAGAAATCAAGCCCTTATTAAAACCTCACTGTTTGCTGCCAAATACTGGGAGAAGGAGGAGGCTTTAACCTGGTGCCAAAAGGATGACAATGTGGGTACCAGGTGGGCCTCAACAGGGAGACCACACCATAATGGGGGGGGCACCATGGTTAATACCTTGTGGCTGCTTTCCGAACCTCTCTTGGAGCAGGTACCTGGGGGAGAGCCTTAGATGGTGGCTACAATGTATAGTTTATTACGTTACATTATAGACTTCAATGAAACCTATGTATAATTTTTAGCCAGCAATGTATGCATTTCATACAAACCTGTGTATGTGTATTAAAAAAAACAGGACAAGTGGAAAACCTAAGCATCTTCTGGTATCCACATGCACCAAACTGGGGATTGCTTTGCAGGTGCTACTGGAGCTGTCCTGCTAGGGGCCCCTGCTCTAGGTCAGCGGTTCTCAAAATAGTTTGGACATTGGACATTTCTGAAGACATTTTTTCCTGAAGAACCTTAACCTTATCCTGATTTTTACTAAGCATTTTGCACGCACAATGTTCTTCCTTCTTTCCACTGCCCTTGTTACCTGAGTGCTTCACCTAACGTAGTAGATTTGGAAATAAACAGAAAAAAAATCTAAATATAACGAATGAATAAAGTGATTATATGGTAATATCCCAAATGAATTCTTTCGATTATTTCACCACTACACAATAGAGTCCTAGGAACCAAATGTCATGATGCATTTCCTTGTTTGCTGCTTGGATGCCAACTGACAATCAAGTAGTTGGCCTCATGTAGTTTCACTTTAAAATGCATTTTAAATTTGAGTTTTGAGTTTTTTGTGAAACCTGCACAAGGCTTTTGCAGAACCCCAGGTTCTGCAGAGCACAGTTTTGGATTTTTATGTTGATATTTTGTTATAATTTATGTATATTGATATTTGTATTTTATTTATGTAAGCCATCCTGGGGCTTTTGCAAGAGGACAGCATATAAATATCACAAACAAACAAACAAACAAACCTCTGTGCTAGGTGATGAAGGCAATCTGCACAGGTTGTTGTATCTGGCTTTTTGTGGGGGAACAGACAGCTCTGAAGGGTCCAGGTCAAGCTCCTTTTGTGCCCTTGCCCCCGTGCTAATGGCCTCCCTCAGGCTCTTTCCCACTGCCACTGCTGCTACCTGCTTTGTGTGCTGCCCCTGTTCCGGTCCCCCCCCCCCCACCACTTCAGTGCCACCAAAGACAGCATGGCTGTAATACACCTGACAGAGGAGAGAATAAGGCTCACTTATCTCAAAACAGCAGTCACCACCTCCCAAAGAGTTAGTGATGAAAAGTACAAAACAACACGGGCCGATCCCTGTACTGCAATGTGAAATATTTGTGAAGGGAAAAAGCACAAGTACTAAATACACAAGATGCAAACATACTATTAGTTCTCAAAAGAGGCAGCAAAGGAAAGGTTTGTTTACTAGTGCTCAGGAAGTTAGAGGATGGCCTTTTAAACTTGTTTTCAAGTTGTAGAGGGGACTACTCTATTTTCCTGCCTAGCCAGTTGCGAACAAGGCAGATTTTTCTGTATGTTAATGGTTCGGTTCTTGTTGCATATCTCTGTTGCTCTCCCCTGTGTTTCATTAGCTTATCATGCAGCAAATGCTGTTCCACATCCCTGTGCTCTTTCTTGTAACTCTGCTGGTAAATTTAATGCTTATTGCCTAATCACATTCTTCTCAACAGGTAAGGAAGAATAAAACAGCTGGGGGAAAATGACAAAATATAGTGTACATTTTCTGGTAGGTAAGCAAGCTGGCTCCCAACTTCACAATCAGCTACTTCCAGCAGCTCAGAAAATGCAAAAAAGGGGGTGACCAAAATCATTAATTCACCAAGTAGAGGTTAGTGGGAACCCATCAAGCCCAGCAGAACAGCAATGCCAACAGGTATCACGAAGAAGGCCAGGAAGTCCATATACCATATTTTAAGATTTGCTGTTGATCAGATTAAAACAGCTGACACTTTATATGAAAAGAGTGCTTACTTTCTACATACAATATATTTGACCTAGTACTGGCTGTACACTTTGTACTAAAAATCCAAATTCTATGCCAAGAAAACTTTATCGAAAGACCTGCCAAAAATATGAAAATTAAGCAAATGACTGACTCTGTTAATTTTGCTCTCTGTACTTTTTGCAAATGAATGTGAAATGCATGATTTATATCTTCACAACAAGAGGCTGGGAGCTTTCACTAAAACTTTGTTTGGTGACCAATGGAAACTTACAGACCAATCTATACAGGACTGCTGAGGAGTCAGGCCCACGATGTTCAATAGGTCGGAAGGTATCCCCAGATAAAGGGCTAGGAGACTACAGCCTCAGTCACCATTGGTTCATCAGGTGTCACCAGGCATTGCCTTCTATAGTTATGGAGTGGGATTTCCCATCTCATATTTCCTTCTAAATGTGTCTGTAGCCCTAATATGGCTTTAAGGACTAGTTTTGATTTATGAAATGAAAGCTGGGTCCAATAGACATTGAATCCCATGCTTCATCTGTGTTTAGGTAGATACATGCACAATCCAGAATCCATTTTTACATGCTTAGGTTTAAACTGGAGTGGGATAAATGAAAGGGGAAAATGCCAGGGGTCTAAATACTGTGAAATTCCCCCGGCCAGACTATCTCTGAAAATATGTGATGGCAGGGAAGAGTGAGAAACCCAACGGAATAGAAGTACAACTCAAATTTATCTAACAGGGAGTGGAAAGAAAGCAGGAGAAACAACTCTGAAAAACAAACAGGCCTGCAAGGATGCAATCCAATCCTTATGCCTCCCAGACTTAGTGGATTGCTGGCATCCTATGCAGGGCAGGAGTGTGAAGGTGAAAGTTGCCTCTGTGGTCCCTCCTGTCCTACAAAATACTTACATGACCAGTTGCAGCCATGAAATGAAGCGGAGAAGCCCCCAGTGCGCTTTGTATCTTCATGGACTATAGGGCTGTGTTGTAAACTAGGGAAATTGGAAAGCATGGAGCCTCATAAAATGGCTTACTATAGATAAAGGTTTAGACTGTCTTGGACCTGTCTCTGCCTGCACAATTGTTTGCTGTGATGCGGATGTTTCTGTCACCCCGTAAGTGTGGACGCGTGGGTGACTGGATGCGGTGTGAGGGCAGAAGGCTGCTCTTGCCTCGCGAGTCTTCTTGAGGGCTCCCTTTATTCACAATGACAGTGGTTTCCTCAGTCTTCAGTCTCCACCTCTAAATCTCTTCACCCAACTCTCCTCCAAACATTCCATAAGCCCCGTAATGTATCTCTTTGAGAAGGCGTCTGCTCCAGGCACTGCACAGGAGTTGCCTGCACAGGGTTCTCTGCATGCAGTGTGCACCGCCCTCTTCTTAGGCCGATCCTGAGACAAGGTCCCCCAGCAGCCAGGGTGCTAGTCATGGAAGGGCAGCACTTGGCTCGTGGCCTAGAGGGATCCGATCCCTCATCCTGCCCCTTGTAGGCACCATGCAAAGAATGACCTTGGGCAGCTTTGGAAAGGCTAAAAAGGCATGAGATGAGGGGAGGCTGGGAACCTAATTATCCTGCGTCCAAAACTGGTAAGTTAGCTAGATGGGATCAGAGGTTCATCTAACCCATTTTTGTTTTGTTCTGAAGAAGAATGAGAGGTGAACATGTTTCCATCCTCCTCCTGCTTTTCCCATAGGCCAGGACTTGTGTAAGCCTCTGAATCGGGAATCCTATCCAAGGTTAAACAGAAAAGCCTTTCAATGCCCAGCATGCCCCATGCGTGTTACTGGTGACTTCTCAGACCATATCTCTAGGTGAGCCCTTCCAGCAGTTCCATGTAGTTGTTAAACAGTACGTGGAAAAACAGAACACAATGGAACTCCAAAGCATGTCTGTCAGGCAGTTATTTCCCAGCACCACCTTTTCAAAATGGCCATTAAGTAGGAGCAAAACCATTGCCAAGCAGGTGTAGGCTGGGCAGCCTATTTAGATGCTTGATGGCATTAAAATCCACTGAGAAGCAGAGGAGAATTTAGATGATTATTCTCTTGACAAAGGTCATTCCTGGCTTTTATGTCCCAAAACCAGGCCTGAAAGCACCTTGAAATGAGTCTAGCTCATAAGTTTTATCCAAGAATGAAAAATTCCCCAGCTACCATCCTTGGCCGCCTTTCCAAGAAAGGAAGTGTTAGGCATTGGCTTATAGAAGTTAATATTGTCTAGGACCAGGTTAGGTTCCTTCAGGAGTGGTTGAATTACGATTTCTTTTAAATAAGCTGGAACCATCGCTTGCCTCAGTAACTTTCTCTCAAACTTCCTGAACACTATAGGAAAGGACAGTGCAATGAGAGAATCCAGAATACCTGCACTAGTTTGGAAAGCAAGACAAGCATATTTGTTTACTGTGGTCTGCATTTTTCTACTACCCAACAGCTGACATTCTCTGGGTGGTTTACAAGTTAAAATCATAAAAGAAACAGTCTGACAGAACATAGTATAAAACTCTTAAAGTTTAAAACTACAATATAAAACCAAAGTAAAAACCAGCAGCTGTGTAAGGATATAAAATATAGTACATGATATAGGACAGTAAAACTAAGAAGCAAAATGCCTGGGAGAATAAAAAGGTTTTCATTTGGTGTCCCAAGGAGCACAACAAAGGCAAGCGGCTATAGACGGGGTTTTCCACAACCAGGATGCCACAGCTGGAGAGGTCCTCTCAGCAGCCACCTGCCTTAATGGTGACGTTGGAAGAACAACCTCATGTGTAGCTCTGCCTCCTTAGAAGCAGGAGAGTTTGAGTTCTTGAAGGCCCCAGCAGCTGCAACAGCTGTTATAAAAAGCCAGTAAGAATGTGCTTTCAAGGCAGAAGGAAAGGGAGAAAATACTGAAGAGCTGGCTGTTTTGGGATGTACCTTGCTCTGCTGCAGCTAGAATTATGTGTCATAGCTCCCCCTCTTTGGTAATAGGCAGACTTGTTTGTGGGTATTGTTTATGTATACGCCTGCTCTTCTGTGCTTTTCCATCCAAGCAGATTTTTCTCAGCACCATCCCCCTTCCTCCTCTGTTTCCATCACCCGGAGTGCCTTAAAATCTTCCTTCATTCTATTTTTTTCTATCCTCTTCCTTTGTTTTAATCAGTTTTTCAGACTGCGGAATGGTTGAACATTGTTTTGTTTTTGATCTCATTTTATTAGACCATGTAGCTGGAAAAGATCTGGCTACCCTTCCTCTCTCTTTCCTCCTGCAAGCTCTCTCCAGATCCTGGTATCAGGGTATCATAGGATCTATTGCCACATCCAGAGAAAGGATGAAGCTAGTGTGGGGATGGAAAGGCAGATCCGTGCATGCCACAGAACCTTCTAAAATAACCAGCTAGTTCCTTGTCCCACTTAACTTTACCCAGTGAAGTATTTTACAGACCATCTACTGAAAAAATGAAAGTGGGGCATGCTATTTTTTTCCTTAAGGGGAGCAGCAGGCATTCTTGCATAGGCTTTCCCTCTCTTTCATTAAGTGTATCCAGTGCAACAGCGATGGACAGAAGCTAAATCTCCAGATAGTTTGAACTTTAGCTCCAAGAAGTTTCTACCAGCATAGCCAGTTGTCAGGAATGCAGGGAGCTGATATCCAGAGCACTTCGAGATTTACTTTTTGCCCTGCATAAAGTAGAAGTGGGCATTTGCAGTCATCATCATAAGCAGACTTCAACTGTCAAGAATGAATCAAGCTACCTTCAGTTTAAGACCTTTTCCTTTCCTTTTAATTCACCCAATAAGAGAAGTACTCTGGCTGGATTACTTTTAGACAACTGCAGATTCCACAGAATTTCACCAGATGTGTTTTGCATCCAAACATTTGCACACTGGAAAAAATGTGTAACTACTACCACGTGTGAGCTAATTTGTAGTGAGTGTGTTGGTGTGTATCAAAGTCATGAATAAGGAAGAGCAATGCACATAGCAGCTTTAAGGTTCCCGAGTACATCCTTTTCTAACTCCTAAGCTTAACACCAGACCAGGACTTAATCTACCCTAGAACCTGCTCTATTGCTGCAGGTGTGCTTCAGAATTTTTGTTTCCTATGCCAAATATCTAAAGTGGAATGGGGAGCAGAACATCCTCAAACATCCACTCAAAGATCCAGTCAGTGATGGCTGCCTGAAATATGCCTGCTCCAGCTTTTTGGAACTCTTGGGCAAAGTGCCCTCAGCCACTATCACCTGTTGCCATGCCTTCTGTTCCCCCGTGGCTATTACCTTTTTGCTTGCTAGAGGGCTAGTGAGCAAGCAGAGCATAGCATCTGCTGCTCCCGAGAGGCAGGTAATCCAGCAGGATGCAGAGGAGGAGTGACTCCAGGGGGTACTTGTCCATGGCCCCTATTGGGCTGTGGGCCCTTGACAGGTGTCTGTCTATGCTTGTCCTTGATGGAAGCCCTGACTGGGGATCTACATTCTGTACCCTTATTTTTACATGTTCCATGCAGGAAACCCCCATGTAAAAGCATGACTCTGGTGTGAAAGCAGGCTGCCAGTATTTCCTTTTTCTTTCTCCCAAATACTAGCTGAGGACAAGCAAATGTTTAGCTTTGCTTCACTACTTATAACCTTGTCCTGCATTCTTCACCCCTAATAAGCGCTATTTCATGATGGCACTTTTCCTCCCTCTCTAGATCAATACCTGTCTAAAAGTATTTGCTCACCAAAGAAGTGAAGCTCCTGCTCTTTTTCTCCACTGAACTTCTTACTCTTCTCTTAGCATTCCCTGCATGTTCCCTTAGATTGCTACTTTGTTTCCTAAACGCTGTGTGTCTCCATTGGGATTGTTAAAGGGAGAAGGCAAAAAAGAACAGTTCACATTCTTCAGGTGTATAATTAAAAGATCTGCCAGCTGCAAAGCAGAGAGCTAAACATTACAGTTAAGTTTTACATCACAGATGCAAAAAGGTTCCAATGTTTGTTTACCTGCAGCTGAAAAGGAAACTTGGAAGCTGTGATCAAACAAGGACCACTTACACTCTGTGTTCATATGTCTGAATTAAAAATACATTCCACATGGAGGTGGTAGATCTGAAGGTGGGATGTAAACAGACTAAATAAAATTGTAGCGCATTGATAGACATGGTTTGGAATTTCTATATACTGTTTTGATCACCAAATCTAGTTGTAGTTTCAGGATTCGGTGCCAGTGTTAAATCTCTGGCGGATGAGTGTAGATATGCCTTGCCTTCAATACAAATGCCTAAGACAGCATTACCTCCCTTGCAGACCTTATAGCAGAGGGATATGCATGTGTGTCTGTGTGAGCAGGTGGAGGTGCATATCGTGCATAACTCCAGGGAAGAGGTGTGCTTAAAAACTTTCTTCCTTATTAAAGAGGCTTCCATTTTAATTCTGGAGGGTGTTCTATAATTTATTTCTGAGGTGTTTGGAGCTTCCCTAATTACTGTGACATGAATGAGGGACTGTGCGTGCATTTTCTTTTTGCTACTCATCTCTTCATTGCCCTGAGCCTCCCAGATTGCCTAAAGTCCTGATCTGATAAAGCCCTGTAGGAAAAGTTCATTCATGATCTCTTTCCCTTGACTATTCAGTGCATGAATCCAAGAAGGTTATAGCTTGCCCCAGAGAGAATTGTATAATGAAAAACAGGAAACTTGTATTCATTCCCTAGCTACCTCATAAGTATCCAGAATCTGAACCATGAGAATTTCTCTGAAATTTTCTTTTCTTTTGAATTTCTTTTCAAAAGCAATGTATTTTCTATCAGATTGAATAAGAACAAACACTATAAAAATGGAAGAGCTTTTCAATACAGCAGTAATTTAAACCAAGTCTCCATGGTTCAACAACATTCTACCACAGTGGATTTCATTCCGAACCACTAGAAGTCAAACTTTTCAGGGGCTGTGTCTTCACCCCACCCCACAAAGCCCAGCTGTTCCTCGCTATTGTGGTGGTGGTGGTGGTGGGGCTGGGGCTGGGGGTGGGGGTGGTAAACAGCATGCTATTATGCTGGCCAACATGGCTCTGGCCTGGAGAAAGACCTGGCAACCTACTCCACTTTCCTTTTGCCAAAGGAATTGTATGGATAGACTCAAAGATGAGGAATTCAGACGGGGGGCATGGAGAGCAATGATCCATGAAGTGACCAAGGGTTAGACACGACCGAATGGCTGATGATGACAACGATGATGATGCTTCGGCAGTAGAGCCCCATCGCCCAGACTGATCGGGGAGCACTGCATGGGATAAAGCCCCGGTTCACAGAGGGACTCCTCTGCGGAAAGGCTTGTTCTCCATGTTTTTTAAAGTGCTGGCTCTTCACAAATGAACTGGAGAACAAAAGAAGGAACGGTGCAAACCAGGCCTCTGGGGGAACTTCTGCCCATGTCAGAACCTATGCGGTGAATGGAATGAACTCCTCCAACATGCGGTTGTACATCACCCCCAGGTGAATGTATGAAGTGGGCCTCTGCTGTGTCCTGTTTTCCCTTTACATATTATTCATGCCCTTGGCAGGCGCCTTCCCAGTCTCCTGCTTTGCTTCCCTCTCTGGGAAACAGAGTCCACCTTGGCCTGTTCAATTTTTGACATGCTATGATTTGAAACTTGAGCTAAAACTCTATTTGTCTCTCTCTAAGTTTAATTTTCAGTGCTTTTGAAACTGACATGAAATGGGAACTTTGGCAGTTCTCTCTTACATAATGAAACAGATTAATTAATTCACACTTTGCAGATTTCTAGTGGCAGTTACCCTTTTCATCTCTAGCAATGATTCAGATTGCAGTAATGATGAAGAGTGCATTGTGCCCTGTGGTTGAGCAGAAGGATATTATATAGCTGAAGTTCAGAAATGCCCATGACAATAAGACAAAATGTATTGTACGGCTACCACTATTGCTTTTTCACTGCTGGCAAAAACTAAAGGGCACAATCCACCAGGAAGTTGTCCTGTATGAGACATTTTAAAATGAATTTGAGGTGTGCAAGTACCGCAGTACTCTTGGTATGTGGCATTGCAGTATTGTCTCACAACAGCCATTCATTTCAGCAGGACTTGTGGGAGAGAATGTTCTAGTGAATCATGCCCAAAATAAATAGTCTTGACTTTGTATCAATGTCTTTTCACACTGATGGAAAATAATACTTTTGAAAACAAAAATGGTGTGTATTAAATTATTTATCAGCCATTAAACGATACATGGTATTAACATTCAGAGGTGGGGGGTAATGAAAACATACATTAAAGACCAAATAGATTGTGCATCATGAGGTTATTCCAGTCCTAATGGGATATTTTTAGTAGGGGGTAGAATAATAACTCTCTCTGTATGTGTGTCTTTTCTAACAGTCAAATACAGTGTGAAGACCTGCTGGTTTAATACCTAGACTCTGCACAGAGTAGAAGGAAGGCAGGCAGGAAGGCAGGAAGGAAGGCAGGAAGGAAATCTTCACTTTTATGCATTTTTAGTGCATGTCACAACCAGCAGCTTACAGATATTCTTTAGGACATGGTCCATTTTAAACCCTCTCAGCATGTCAACTTGTACCATTCTCTGGTGTGACATTTACAGCAAAATGTGCAAAAGGAAAGAAGGAAAGAAAAATAGGGAACCAAGTGACATGTATAAGAATTTCCTGCTATCTTATTAAGAGAGAAACTATTTTGCTGGCTTCCATGGACCTTTGCTGGGCCAAATCTAACAGGGAGAGAGAAGTTGGCAAGCCCTGTGGGAGAACCGTCGGGGCACCAGTTTTACCCCTACCTTGTTCCCATACCCTTGTGTGTTGTTACTGCCCTCTTCATGGGCATTCACCACCTGGATAAGGGGATTTCCAGAGCAATAATATAATTGCTGTTTTTTTTTTTTTTAATGCATGTTGCTATACATGTGGCATAACAATGATCTGAAAGGGTAAACTGGCATGATTATTCAGCACTACTTTCTTCTGCCTAAAGACAGTCAAAAGAGAAGAAAATTTCAGGGTAAAAATTAATTCTCAATGCAGAACTTTCAGTCTTATTGATGCTTCTTTTCCAAGTATAGAAGAGGCACTGCGGTGGGATGGTCAGTGCCAGACCAGGGCTAGGAAATGCAACATTCAAATCTTCACTCAGCCTTGCAATGGGGTGACTGTGAGCCACTTGTTTTCAGCTTAACTGACAGCTCAGGTATGGAAACCAGGAGGGGAAGAGAAACTTGATTCCTGGTCTCCTTGGAGGAAAGGTAGTATATGGCTGTAATGAGTAAGTCTGGACAAACTGAAATCTACAAACATTTTTGTAGTATAATTTTGTTGTTACCATTGTTAAACCATCAGGAATGTGAAATCCTTGTTGATCTTCACATTGACCAGAGAGTTATCAGTTCACCTCCTCTCCACCTCCGTTATACTTGATGTTCTTTTGCTTGATGTTTGGCTATGTCTGAACATTTTGAATAGTGGTAAATGTTTGGCAACGTGAATGTGGGAGCCAAAATTCTTTGATTATTTTGCATTGTCTTCTTAATGAAAGCCAGTGTGGTGTAGTGGTTAAGAGCATGGGACTGAGACCATCTGGGTTTGAGTCCCCGCTCAGCCATGGAGCCAACTGGGTGACTTTGGGCCAGTCACAGACTCTCAGCCCAACCTACCTCACAGGGTTGTTGTTGTGGGGATAAGATGGAGGAGGAGAATGATGTAAGCTGCCTTGAGCCCTTTGTAGGAAAAAGGCAGGACATAAATTGAAAAATAAATAAATAAATAAATAAATAAAATGACTCCCCTGCTTTTCCCTCTTCTATCCTGCTCCCCGTCCTCCCAGAGTTAAGCATGGGATCCCTTTCACATATTGACCTATTTACAAAGCACAGTTGTGTTATTTCAACTCTGGTAAATTCCTTGAAAGTTTCTAGGCAGCATAATGGAGAATATTTAATGCTGGGCAGGTCCATTGTTCAGAGGTAGGGCAGATTATTCTTATTCTGTTACACGCACATCCCTCCTTTCCTGGTTGTTCAAGAAATGCAGAGTGCCTTACATAGGCTTTCCTCTTCTCCACTTTATTCTCACAACAATTCTGTGAAGTAGGTGAAGCTGTGACTGGCCCAAAGGCACCCAGTGAGCTTCATGGCTGAGTGGGCACTAGAACCCAGATCTCCTGTGTCCCGGACCAACACTCTAACTACTGCGCCAGACTGGCTGTCCGTGTCGCATGTAAGCAGCAGAGGTTCAACAGGCAAAACCTACAGGTAGGATTGGCAACACCAGACAGCCACTGGCAGTTGGCTTCCACACCCCTGATTCTGAGCAAGAAGCATTGATGCTCTGGCTCAGTGTCCTGTGTGCCAGATAGCCTTTATAATCAGGACTGGTTAACACAGAGTAGCTTTGAAAGTGACAGCCAAGAATAGGGCTGTCAAATTATAGGTCTGAAGGCTTAACCCAGCCTACCTGGGCTTCCAGTCTGCCCTATCAACTTCGCCAGGTCACCAAGTGGTTCCTACTTCATGTTCTTTTTTATCCTTAATATCAACTGTTAAGTGGTTGTCCAGCTTCAGTGTTTCCCCCCTTTCTAAATGTTTGAAATGTTCTGGATACATTCTAGGTTGTTTTCTTTAAAACACACACACACACACACAAATACACACACTGAAAGAAGGGTATGTACCCATGACTGTGGGTGGCCTCTGGAGAACTCCCTGTAGTTCTATTTTCCACAGAACTTCTGCATTGCATCTTTTAGTTTGTATGCTGAAAACTGAACACTTTTCAATCAAAAAGCTAATAAAGATAAGAAGAGGAGTATAGATGATTTGCAAGTCCCATTCTTTGTATTTTAAAGTTTCTTCACTTTATATCAGGGTGGGCAACTTTGGGAGGTCTGGGGCCCACTGTGAGAATGGAAAGCTGGACTAGACAGACTTTGGTCTGATCCATCATGATCGTTCTAAATTCGCTACAATTGCCCTAGAGCATGCTTTTCTTCTCCTCCTTCAGAATTCTGTTTCTTTTAAAGGACAATAAAATAAAAACAATAAAGGCAGAGTTTAAGATATATTCGAATTGATTTTCAAACCTGAAAAATGAATGTCTGCATGTATCTACAACCACCACTGAAATAAATGGAGCAGCCACAGCATTCAAGGAGTTCCATTTGTCCGTCAAAGCTCCAATGATCTTAATAAGTTACTGAAGGAACCCCAAATTTCAGTAAATAGAGGCAAAAATGATCAGCCAGATCATTTGAACTGTGCAAGAGGGAAAAAACTTGTAAAGAATCTATATTTCCTTTCTGTTTTTCCCCCGCTACAGTTCTCCAGAAAAGTGACACATTTCTAGTATTTCCATCCATAAGTTACAGGTTCTTAACATTCAGTAGAATAAAAGCTTTGTCCATATAATTTCAAGGTGACTGAATTTTTTAATACAGCATTTGTCTTACACCCAGGGTACAATTACTACCCTGTAACTTGTCTCAGATTTTCATGGGTAATTAATTGATAAATGACTGTTCAATTCATTCTTGATACTATATTAGCCTGTCATTAAAACATGTAATTCAATGAAGAGGAAGCTAGTTCAGGTTTGTAATGAAGGGCAGAGTTTCGTTCAATTCATTTTCCTCCACTGAATTCTGAAGCCCTCTGTAGGCTTCTGGTTCATGACTTTTCCTGAGAAGGGTGATCCGCCCGTGGACTTGAGCTTGCTTTACTGTGTGACTTCAAATTAAACTAAGGAAAGGCCTTAACTTACAGCCCAAGTTTCTAACTCTTATTTTCTTTTGCTGCAACCTGAAGGCTTATGTAAGGGGAGACAAATTAGGAAAGTGTACTTACAAATGACAACAACAACAAAATCAATAGTACAGAAAGAATCCAACACTAGAAAATGAAGATTAAATGAAAAAGAGGCAAGAATGACATGAGACAGAGTGAAACAAAGCAAACGTGCTACACTGTTAAGGTTAAATTAGGTCAGAATTTTAAAGGTTCAGAAAATAGTGAGCACAAATATAACTTCAGTTAGAGATTTAAGCCTGGAAGTAACACCACCAGAGGAAGAATATAAAATAAATCAAGACTTTTCAATGCTAAGGAAACAAATAGCAGGTGAAGACATTTTACTGCAAGTAATTTGATAAATTATTAAAGAAAATCACCCCAGCCACACATTTTGTAAAAATGGTCTCTCTATCAAAGCTGAGACAACAAAACAACGCTGCCTCTTAGCTTTTATAAATCCTCGTCCAAGCTCTGAACTGAAAATTGGTCTGCATATGAATACTCATTTCTGTTCTAACCACGATTATCAATGGTGCTTTCAAAACAGTTGTGGGAAATGCTGAAAATGTATAATTTTTTTACATTTGCACCTGTGCATGAGGTCTCCGCAATCTGAATATATACTGTGTAAATCCAAGCAAGACAGAAAAATAGGTCTAGGGAATTCCTCTTCTTCCTTTTCCTCTCCCTTTCTTATTTTAGCTTTATAAAATGGGCAGTTTATTATATTTAACATGATGTCCTCTGCATTTAGACCCTTTAGTTTTTTTTGGCTTTGGTTGCATTTGGTTTGCTGTTGTCAATGTCTGATTTGGTAATTTATTTTTTTTAATGAAATTTCTAATTTAGACAAATTTCAACCAAGCTCACTTCAGTTTTTTCTTTCATGTTGTAAACTTAATAACTCTGCTATTTACCTCAGTTTATCAAGAACTGGGGCTATTAATCTACCCAATGTATACAAGCTGGTTCTGGGGTTCAAAAGTTTGATTAGTTTGCCAAAGTGGTTTGTGTTATAAAGAATGTGAATTTAGCATACAGCACTAGAAATGTATAAGATGATTTAAGAGAAATGATGTTGATATTGGGGTAGAGGTCTATAAAATTGAAATCCCCACATCTGCTAATTTCCTTTAGCCACATTCCATAGCAGAAATGTACACAGATTCCCTTCAAAGAGAAATCAGTCTGCATTAAGGTTTTTAAAAAGATGATCATTTCATTGCAAAATGATGCTCAGTTGATGTTCACATCATTCTTTCTGGGAAAAAGATAAGAGAACCTATTAAAACAATGTAAATGGCTTTATAGTCTTAAAATCCTACATGAAATAAACCCAAAGGAAACAAAATAATCATTAAAAAGAGCAAGACAATAACCTATTGATACTCAGGTGTCTCAGATTAGCTGGACTCATGGCTAACAAGCCACCCCCAAACCATGGGCTGTTTTAGGGTTCTGTGGTGACATGTTAACCATGGCAACAAGCCATGCTCATTGGGTTTGCTCAACCTGCTGGTCTGTGCCAGCAAAGCTAGTTATGCAAATCCCACCAGCATAAATAAATCATTGTGGCTTGTTTCCCCCGCCATGATCCTGCAAACTGGAGCAATACTGTTGAAAGTCTGGACACAGCTGCATACCCTCCTGCCCTATCTGTGCTAGAGAATAAGAGTCATAATCTGTGGATGCTGATTGAACTCATCACTGGAGATCATATGACTTTTGTGGTATATTTTGATGCCTTTCACCAGTTAAGGCTAGTGAATCAATAAGAACCCCTCAAAATTCCCTCTACTCTTTAAACTTAGCTGCAGTTTTCATGGTATGGAGTGAAGAATAAATTTCCCAGAAAGGATATATTGTTGCCTCTTGTAATAGAACTTATTCTGGGATAGTTTTTCTTAGGTAAGCAATTAACCTTTAAAAAGCATTGGCTTAAAAAAAAATTGCTTCTGGTGGAGATGAAAACCACTAGAAGTGTTGATATGAATCAAGGCAACAGCCTAAATGTTGAAAATTCAGTAGTGACTCAAGAGGAGGAAATAGCAAGGAAGTTGCTGGGAGAACTATCCTGGTTACTACCCAGGCTCACCTTCATTCAGAGGAAAGATGGCCAAACGTTGTTTTCAGAGCTATGTGGAACAACTTGGGGAAATTATAGATAGCCATGCTTCCAAGGAAAGGATTAGCTTTGATAGTGGGTCGAGTTTGTCTGAAGAGATGTATAGACTGCAAATAATATGAACCCCACATTGTGTTCATTTCTTGTTCTTGTGCATTCTAGCCAATCTGAATTCCTATAAATGTCTGAATTCAAGGTCATCCTACAGATGGTGGGAGAGATGGAGAGGCACTATCCTGTATTCTAATTGTTTAGCTGATTGCTTGCCACAGCTGAGGAATTGTTGGTTGATGTTTCTGTAATGGGAGCTAACATGAAAATGCATTAATGAGTCATCTCTTTAATTGAACTTTTAATGAATATGACGCTACTGAATTTTATTGTATCTGTTTTATCTGGTTATCCTCCATATTGCTTGTAGAGGATTTTACCCTTAAAATTCGCCTAGAATAATCTTTAATAAATAAATGAAATCAGAACGCTCCTATGAGTGAAAAAAGGCAGTTTCCCTTTAAACAGAGACGGAAAGGATGAGCAGATAATTTTTAGATCGAGTTGGCAAATGGAAACATCCTTTGGAGATATAATACAGGTTCAGTGCCTCTGCTGTCTGCTGTAGCAGTCTGCGGTCTAAATTGGTGAACACAGAGATACTGCAAGATGCCTCAAGACTCCAGCTTTTTGTAATCCCAAAGAACTGGACTATACATATCACTTGTGAAGGAAGTGGAGAGCTGGGAAGTTAGCAGTTTCATTTCCAACAGTGCTGTGTGCATGAAAGCAGCGTTCTTCTGACCCTCTTCAAAAAGTGTGCGCCATTCAATCAACCTCCCTCTATAAACCCTTGGCCTTTTGGGATTGGTCACATGTCACTAGCTTATAGATAAAGAGCTCATAATTACAGACTTATCTCCACGACAAAAATAATAGTGCTATCCAATTTTTACTCACTGATTCTCATGCGGTACCATTTAATATCCTGGTCTGATGCAGCACTGGTGAGGGGGAAGGGGAGGTTTTGCAGAATGAGCTAAACACTGTGTCCAAATGTTTTGTTAAGTGAAAAGGCTCCAGTACAAAGCGAACTGCTCTCCAATAGTCACTTAATAGTGGGAAGAAAGATAAAATAATGCATCTTGTAATTAATATTTTAATTTACTGCGAAAGGAGCTACGTAGTGATTAAGCCTGTCTTCCCTTCACAGATAATAATGAAGCCAGGCAATCTCAAGAGAAGCTCTGCTGCCAGGAATTTAATGTCATTGATTAAGTCCATGTTTCCAGGGTTGTTATGGCGGCCTTCTTTTTAAAAAGAAAACAAAGTCATGTCTGATTTTGCTTTGGAATGGGAAGCTTGCCTGTTTCCCCAAAAGATATGAAAATGTTGGAGCATAATTGAAGGCAATCAGAACAACCATATTTTTTTTCTTTTTGGTGGTCCAGCTTTGCTTCTCATCCACAATAGTTGCTAATTGCTGCTTCATCAGCTGAAATTTGTTGTGCATTTTTAAAATACACACATGTTTCATCAGATTTTCATCAGTTTTAGATAGCATGACTCAATGGTTCTAGAACATTTGCTTTTCAATATGTACATCATCAGACTGAGTTGATCCAGTGATGTGCTTTTTCAATAAAATTTTGAATTAGAAAAATTTGTGGAGATTTTCCTGATGCAAATTAGATTCATTTTAATAAGGTAATTTGCATAAGAAATTTCAATTTGTATCAGAGTATTTTCCAATGCAAATTAGGTTTATTTGCACAGGGTCACTTGCATAGAAAATTTTCCATTTGCATTAGAAAATGTTCTGATGCTAATTTAGCATGTTTATTTTTTACAAGCTAAAAGTACCCTATGTTAACTTTTGTCCCAATATTTGACCTGAAATATTTGAGAATAAAATAATTAACGCACAATTAATTGATTTAAATGTTATATTTTGTAGGTTTATTTTTCTGGAATACTTGTAAGAATTTAAAGGACATCATATGTTCACATTGCAGGTGGAAAAATTTGAAAACCATTAACACAGTGAATGTGTGATTCCATTGGGGTGCCTGTAACCTTGGAGAATGACAGGCACCCTTTGCAGGATGAAAGAAGCACATAGGCAAAGGTCACCTCTATATTTTCACCATCCCACAAAACTTTAAAGATCCAGTTTCAGACATCTAAGTAATACACCTCTGAGTGGGATGAATTGAAGCTGAGACCCTCCCAGGATATATCTTATCTCCAGGATGCCGGTCTCTTCTCCACCCGCTGGAACATCCCCAAAAACCCTATTTCAGGTTTGCTCTTTTTGTGCTAGTTGCAAGGGAAGAATGGGATTAGAGCTCTGATGCCCAGGTATGACATTAGATCAATCTTCCAACCTTACTGTTCAGTCTTATGACTGTCCAAACACTGTCTGGCATCTGTAGGATTGCTCTGTAATACATTTTAGCCAACCAAAGAACCTGCCAGTTGCAACTTTCTTCCACCAAAGTTGATGGGGCACCTTAGATTTTGCTGTCACTATTTATTATTTCCATTTTGCTGAGACATTGATGTAGTTTTTCACATACTTGCTAGGGAGAAGCACCTGAGAAATTGCAGTTTTGAATTACAACTTTGAAATCACCAAGCTTGCATAACTTTGCATTTGCAATCAGCATATGTTCAGCTGCTCACTGAACTTATGATTTCCATGTTGGGAATGATGGAAGAAAGTCTCACATCACTGAGTGCAGCTTAGAATATGATTCATATCTGCTTAATAGCAGCCATGACAATGACACCAAGTTTAGTGGTGCACATTTCCCAATTGGCAAGCTGTAAGTACACATATATGGCAGCACTCTGGCCATTTGATAGTTCAGGAAGGCTTAAATTTCAGGCCTGTTCAAATAGACCAGGCAACAAACTGAATGGAAGGATATATGTGAAGTTTATAGTTTCAACCAACTTTTCCCAACCTGGTCCATCCTGATGTTTGGGCCTCCTTTTACATTTGTATACCATTCATTACCTAAAGTATGCTGGGTAGCTCATAAAACAAACCTAGATTACATAATTAAAGATTTAAAATAATTTAAAACATAATGGAACCAGAATTAGGATCAAAATAAAAGCCAGTGGCTGGGCAAAGATCTAAGCAGCCATTCAGACAATTTTTCAAATGAAAAGGTCTTCACCTGGTGCTGAATAAAGAGCAATGCAGGTGTCAGGTGAGTCTCCCACATTCCCGTGATGTAAGGGGTCATTCCACAGCTGGGAATTACAACTTTAACATTCCTGGAGCCTTAATGCAAAAGCGTACAGATGGCAGTAGGTGCGTACACTACCAGCTTGTCTGTGCAATGTGCAGCAGGCCGGAGTACATATGGAGGGTTCAGGAAAAGTAAGGGACCGTAAGACAGAGTTCACAGGCTCTTTAGATTGGATGTCTGTTTGGTTGGTGGGGACTCAGCATGTGTATGTGCACATTCACACACTCCCTAGGATGTTCCAAGGATACTTCAGAGATGAGGCTTCTGCGACAGTCAGCATAGAACTCATTCCTTGAATATTTTTCCCTCTTGTGTTTGTTTTCCCCTTGGGGAAAACACAGGACTTCGATGAGCAGCCCAGTCTTAATCTCCATCTTTCCATGGATGGGTCATGATAATTAAGAATTATTTTCTTTTTCTTTGTACTGTCTACAAAAGGTTCCTAGATGTTTTGTAAATACCACATAAGATACCAACTTGTACTATATAACTTGAACCATGTGACAATGGGCACTAGAATGGCTAGGTGCATACATATATGATCCAGAACTGATCTGTGCTATTAAAACACTTGTAGCTGAGATCTCTCACAGGGAACTGAAGGAAGGAATTCTGTTTTGAGTGTGTCTTCCCATGTTCCCACCCCCAGAAGTAATGGTGGAAAGCAGAAGTCTCGCAACATTCCAGACCCACAATTCTTCTGATACTGTAAGGAAAGAGGTATCATATGAAATTGGACTGGGGAAGAAGAAAGGGGAAAACTTATCAGTTTTCTGTGATACTGAATGTAAGTTTGGAAAGAAGACACTAAAGGAGATAAAAATGGATATAATACATATTCAGGCTCTGTTATAACTCAGAACAATTAGAAGAGAACAGGAACAGATTGTAGGAGAACTGGTATACCAGGTTGAAAGTATGCTAACCTCTTATTGATATCCAAGATGCTAGGATCTCTTAGTAAGATAAAGAACAAAGGAAACAATTCTAGTTCATAAGTTAAACTCCAAAATTTACAGTTGGGCATTATCTTTTTTGGAACTAACCAAAATCTTACAAAATAATGAACAAGCTTCTGATTTCTCCATAATTCTTCATCAGGCTGAATGCTATGCATTCCTCTGTTTTGTCTAACATCTGGGCTCAAGTTTTGAAGGCCTCAAAAGCTGGCTTATTATTTTGTGACTTTTTTGTTCATGCTAATGCAAGGCTTGCACAACTGAGGATCTTAGGATGATTGTGCAGTCCCATACAGGTTTACTCAGAAGCAAACCACATTGACTTATATTTCCCAGGTAGGATCTCTTGTTGAATAAGTCTGTGTTTGCCAGTTTACAAAACCAAGAATGGGACCTTGGTAGCCTTTCCAATATATGGGGCCCTGCAGTGCTTAAGAACATGAGAAAAGCAATGCTGGATTGGATCAAGGCATCCATCTACCCCAGCATTGTGCTCACACAGTGGGTAACCAGCTGTTTTGGGAAGCCCACAAGCAAGACATGAGTCATACAAGCAGAGTGTGAGTCAACTCTGATACTGAAAGTGCATCAGGGCCAGCAGCCATTGATACCCTTCTCCACCATGGATTTGTCCAATCGCCCTTGGAAGCCATCCGAATTGATGGACATCACTACCTCTGGCAGAAGTGCATGCCATAGTTTAACTCTGCCCTGTGTTAAAAAAAAAAACTTCATTTTATCTATCCTGCATTTCCACCAATCAGTTTCATGGGATGGCCCTTGATTCTAATCTTATGAGAGAGGGAGAAAAATTTTTGCCTGTCCATTTTTCCATAAGTGCTATGGTAAAAACCACATGAATGGTATTAGAAGAGATGTGATTATGGTGACATCTTAGAAGGGCTATGAGAAGAAATCATAGTAGCAAGCTGGGGGTTGGGGAGTGATTAATTGCCAAACAGAAACAAGAAAATAGTCCTAAATGTCTACATATTTAAAAATGGAGCCCCAAGTGTGCTTCAGGGATAAAGTATTACTGTTTAAAAAGAAGAAAATCCTCACTGCCAAAATGAAAAGGCAGGACGTTCTCCAATGGAGCAAAGCTCAGGGGGCCAAGGTTCCATTTGGATGCCAGGAAGCACTTCCTGACAGTCAGGACCCCGAGGGTGTGGAATGGGCTTCCACGAGAGGTCGTTGAGGCCCCATCGGTGCAGATGTTCAAGGATAGGCTGGACGTCCACATGGTGGCCATGTCATGAGTGGAGCCGGCTGGTGCCGGAGGTCAGACTAGATGGCCCAGGAGACCCCCTTCTGACTCGCTCTGTTTCTATGTTTCTAAAATAAAAAACTCCCCACATATCCCTAAAAATTAATTTTAACACATTTTCTCTTCATTCTTTTGATATAACTACATGAACATCCTTCTAATGTGAATTCGTCTTCCAATTTCAAGTTCTACTGTGTCTGAAATTCTCTATCCAGACTTGGCTCCAGTCTTGGCTATTCTCCTAGCTTTGCCCTTCAACACCAAGGAGGAAAAGATAAAAGCAAAACCAGGTAAAGAAGTGAATTGTTGAAAAGACTGATAAGAAATATTTTGCCATTATTCAGCAGAGTGTTTCTGCTGAGTATAACGAATGTCTGGAAATACTAAGAGGAGCGTAATAGCCCCTAATGATAATTCACTGGGAGATAGAGCAATGGAGATATAAACAGCTATTTCCACAGTGGAAATACAATGGGATGTTGATTAGTCATGCTAGTCACTATTGCACTAGTGTCAGGAAATCTATTACTTTGGTAACAAAGTGAGAAAGATAGGAAATGAACAAACTCATTGAAATAGGTCATATTTAAAGCTGCTTTCTCTTTTCATAAGCTGAGCTTAATAAATTAGTACTTTGTCTTGTCCTCACTCTGCAAAGCAGGGGTTTTCCGTAGAGGCCACTCTAGTCAGAGCTTCATTAATGGTATGTTTTTACCTCTTTTGAGATTACATGATTCTCACAATTTGCTCTGTGAAGTCCTTGTAAAATGGACCTTGGCTTATTGCTCTATCTAACCTGAGGGGTTCTCCATTAGCAAATTACTTGGATGACAAATTGCAAGATAATTAACCAGAAGCCTCTTTGATGAAGGTCCCACAGTTTTCCTCACTTCTTAAGACTGTTGTTAGGAAAAGTGCAGTAACATTTGGAAGCAGTGCCCAGGTCCTGAGTTCATGCATGCAGCTGTGGGTGAGGGATGTACCAAACTAGAGTATGCTGCCTTTAAGCCCACCAGGAAGCCTGTTCCTGAAAGCAATGGAAGAAAAACCAGTGAGACACTTATAAGGCAAGAACTAGGATTTAGGAGTGCTAGGGATGGGAGAACATAAAGCAAACATTTAAATGACTCAACAATTTAAAGTCTCTAAACAACACAATAAAATGGAGGGAAGGTAGTCTAATAGTAATATATTCCCTGAAGGTAGATTATTTCTTATAATAAAACCCGTTACTAGCTGTGTAGCCTGGGGCTCAGAAGTATTTGCAGGTCTTGGTTACTGACAGTTGGCTATCATGCATCTATTGGCTGGTCAGTGGGGAAAGCTGTGGCATTGACTCCTCTCTTTCCTGGTCTTTCCTCAGCATCCTTGGACTCCTCTTTTCTCTTCACTGCCCCGGCCTCTTCGCCATTTCTTCAGGCCTTTCCTCTATAATCTGCCTCTTTTTCCTTCCTCACAGTCTCTTCAGAACCTTGCTTCAGAACCTTTCTCTCTTTCACCTGTTTTCCATGTATCTCAGAACTCTATAGTAGGATTGGTGTCAAAAAGCATGGAGATTTTGCCACACAGCCAGAGGTCTATACTCCCACTCATATTTCCTCCACTCATACCCCCTCTCTCCATCCTATTGATAGGAATTTATTAAACTTCTTTGGCTAAAATGAGGTAAAAAAGTCACCCCAAACCTACAAATACCAGGGCATACAATGGAACAGATGTTTTTCAAAAGATACTGTACAGAGAAATGTTACTGTAACATAAACCTCATGTGAGTTTGAGCGGAGGGGGGCAGATAGTTCCTAGTGAGCATTAGTCAAATTCTAAACTACTCGAATTAGCAATTTCTTGTCCATTCTACCTTAAAATTGGCAAAGGTCTCCATCAGACTCATTTCTACACAGTAGCCTTTCTCCCATCAGTCTGTTGATCCATTTCTCCAATATAAGCCATAGAACTCTGGCTTCTAATAGTGGTATGTGATTCAGTGGGGTATGTCATTGCCCCTTAACATAGATTCACTACAGTGGCCTTGTAATGTGGTACTGCCAGTCCATTGGTTCCTTCCACACAGTGTTGTCCACTCTGACTTGGCAGCAATCATTCAAGGCTGCAGCCTGGACTTTTCCTCAGCACTTCTGACAAAGATTCATTTGAACTGGACATGACTATGACTGAATCTGGCCTTCTACATATGAAGCAAGTTTACCCATTGTATACTCTAGCTCAGAGTGATCTAGGAGAATATATACATACATATAATCCATGTTTGTGTGTGATTCTGAGCATGGCATGTATCTGATATGTGCTTGGACAGCAAGGTGCAATAATTTTATTAAGTGTAAGGAATTAATATTAAACTATTTATGCACACATGTGTACAAAGTACCTGGTTTTGAAAGCCTAGTCTGAGAATGCTGCCAAGTGATGCTCAGTATTATGTTGCCTCGAAAATGACTCAGAAGCTTCAGGTGGTGCAGAATGTGGACCAGTATGGACAGGTCTGGGTGTGTAGCATTCATTTTGAAAGAACTCCACTGGCTGCTTGTTTGCTTCTGGGCTTAATTCAAGCTGATGATTCCTACCTTTAAAACAATGAAGGGCACAATCTTATGTATGTTTAGATTGAAAAGAAGTCCTTCAACTGCCAGCATTCTCCAGCCAGTGGGGAATACTGGAAATTATAGGATTATTTTCTATATAAATGAGAAGAGGATTGCACCTTGAGTCTGAGATGTACCACCTGTTTTATGACAAATTCTTTAATGAGAAAGTTAGCTCCTTTGAGTACAGAATTTCTTCCTGTGTCTCCTGGGCCATGACTACGAATCCTCTTTTGGGCACGGTTATGAAGGCTGTCTTGATGAGCTACTGTGCTTCAGAATCTACCACTGTTCTGCTGCATCTGTGTTTTGGATCACAAGTAGATTTCTTGTTGTTCTTGTTGTTTAGCAAAGCTCAGCCATGAGTTGTGGTGAGCAACTGCTCCTGCGTGGTTTTCACATTCTTCCAATGAGAATGAGGAAGTGATGACTGATGTCTTTTTATCTTTTGGGGGAGGATGATCAAAAGCTCTGCAGATTGGAAAGATTTTATTTGAGGTGATAATATTTACTGCCACTGCTACTATCTAGCATTTGTTTTATTTTCCCTACAGAGTCAATGTGAATTGTGCAGTGACTCAATCCATGCTGCTACAACACAACGCCAGGCATATTTTATCAGCTCGCTGATATGCGCCGTGCTGAGTGCTCACCAATCTTTAATTTTTTTCCCAGTCCAAACCTGGTTGCAGAAAATGCTGTTGCCAGATTTCAGGTTAACTATTTCAGAGTGTGATTCATTCACAGTTACTATTGTCAACATGAAACCCTTAAAAGACAAGAACTACAAATCTGTGCTAACTGGTGTTAGCCAAAGTATGACATATTTATTTCATTTCTATAGCAACCAATTGCCAAAAGTCTCTGGGACATTTAAAAGATCATTGTGCTTCATAAGAACATGCATATATCAATGCATTATAGTCTTAATTCATCTAGAAGCTCTTTGCCTCTGGGCAAAATGAGGGGAAAGTGTTTGTTATTCATAATGACCCATACATAACATATTTTATCTGTGTTCACTTAGAGCAGGCATGTCCAAAGTCTGGGCCGGGGGCCAATTGCGGCCCGTTTTCAAATTTCGAGTGGCCTGCAGCCTCTTCTCCCCGCCGGCTCAGCCTGTCACTCATCCCTGTGGCCAGCGTTTTTCCCTTCACCGCACAGCGGTTCCCACAGCTGTCCCCTGCTGCCTCCTGCTCCTTCAAGGCTGGTGGTTATATTTCACCAGAAGATGGCAGTAGGCCTGAGTCAGCACTCTTTCCGCCTGACCCTTGTGACACAAGGCTTGTGTGCCCATTTCTAAAATGGCGACTGTAACTAAAAAAAGGAAAGTTGACAGTGAAGGCTGCCGCTTCCAGGACAAGTGGAAATTGGAGTATTTTTTCACTGAAATATGACACAACTGTGTCTGCCTAATTTGCCAAGAGACTGTGGCTGTTTTCAAGGAATTCATTATCAAGAGGCACTACCAGACGAAACATGCTAACTACAACAAGCTAACTGGGAACGAACATGGCGAATATTTGAAGGAACTGGAAGCTGCTTTAACAGCACAGCAGCGCTTTTTCACAAGAGCCCATGAGTCAAATGAAAATGCCACAAAGGTGAGCTACGAGGTGGCAACGCTGATTGCCAAGCACTGCAAACCTTTTACTGAGGGTGAATTTATTAAGGACTGTGTGATGAAAATGGAGGAGAAAATTTGTCCTGAGAAGAAGCAAGAGTTTGCCAATGTTTGCCTGGCTCGTAACACTGTGGTACGGAGAACTGAAGATGTTTCATCTGATATTAAGAGACAGAGGCAAAAGGAGTGGAGTTTGACTTTTTTTCGTTAGCCTGCGATGAAAGCACGGATGCATCTGACATTGCTCAGTTATTGATTTTTTTGAGAGGAGTGGACAATGACATGAACGTGAGTGAAGAGCTACTTGACCTCCAGAGCCTTAAGGACCAAACAAGAGGAACAGATTAATTTGTTTCTGTTTGTTCCACCGTAGATGACATGAAACTACCATGGAATAAAGTCACTGGGATTATTACGGATGGCGCACCTGCCATGGCTGGCGAGTGAAGTGGATTATCAATCCTAGTCTGTAACAGAGTCAGCGAAGAAGGAGGCAAAGCTATAAAACTCCACTGTATTATTCACCAACAAGTTCTCTGTGCCAAACATCTGAAATATGATCATGTTATGAAACCGGTGATGAAGGCTATTAATTATATTCGCTCCAAAGCCCTGTGCCACTGCCAGTTTCAACAGTTTCTACTCGACATCCAGGCTGAATACAGAGATGTTGTGTATCACAATGAGGTAAGATGACTCAGTTGGGGGTCTGCACTGCAGTGCTTCTACTCTCTTAGGGAGGAAATCGGACAATTCTTGGCAAAAAAGAGACAACTGATGCCAGAGCTATCTGATCCTGTTTGGCTGGCTGATTTTGGATTTTTAGTTGACATAACACAACATCTGAACATGCTGAACATGAGCCTTCAGGGGCAAAATGCAGTGGTAAGCCAACTGTATTCACATATCAAAGCCTTTGGGACCAAGCTGCTACTTTTCCAAAGGCACCTGTCACAAACGCAGCCCAATACCACACATTTCCCATCGCTGCAGGAAATAATGACCAGTTTTCCACAGAACAATATGAGTGCACAAATAAGGAGGTATGAAGCAGACATCTCATCTCTGGCTGAGGAGTTTCAACAGCACTTTCGGGATTTTGCAGCTATTGAAAAGGAGATCACACTTTTTTCATCTCCTTTCTCTGTGGACCCTGATGACGCTCCAGACCACCTGCAGCTGGAGCTCATTGAGCTGCAGTGTGACGCCAAGTGTCGCAGTCGGCACCAACAGCTCCCTCTTGTCAACTTTTACCGCCAGCTGGATAAAGACAGGTTCCAAGAGATTCGAACATTTGCTAAGAAAATGCTGAGCTTGTTTGGTTTGACATACTTGTGCAAGAAGACATTCTCTGTTATGAACATTAACAAGAACCGCGTGAGGATGAGACTAAGTGACTTTCACCTGCGTGACATCTTGAGCATCAAAACTACTGTTTTTGAGCCAGACCTGGCCTATATAATGCAGTCGGGATCTCAGTATCACCCTTCACATTAGTGCAGTTATTTGTTTAGTCTTTCATAAAATAGTTCATTTGCATTTAATGTTAATGGTTCAAAGAATGTCAGGCTGAATAGTCGGCCCCCACACATTTTCACCTCACCAAATCTGGCCCTCCTTGCAAAAAGTTTGGACACCCCTGACTTAGAGAATACAAGGATTTAAAATGGCAGCACCTTTTACTGGAATGTCCAGTAGGATTAAGAGAAAGGATGTGGAAAAAGATGTGGAAAAATTTTAAAGCAATTGTTGTTATGTTCTGGCGGTTAGATTTGGTTGTACTACTATGTAATAACTACAGACAAAGCAAATGTAATAACAATAGATACAAATAATTAAAGATAAAGTAGCCCTTGTTTCACAGTGGAATATCCCAATCCCAATCCTAGGGAATTGATGCTTGATCAAGCATCTAGCAGAGCTAGGAAACAAATCCAAGTTTCAGGATGGAGCCAGTACAGTAAGGTACACAACTGATCTGGGATGATGCTGGTAGAGGTAAACAGGGCAAGAGGAGGTTCAGATAGCTTAAGTGTTGGAAGTCAAGCTAGCTCATACCTTTGGGAATCAGGAGAAGCAAGTCAGATAGAGTGATTAATGAATCATAAGATTTCTATTCCAATTTACAGAAAAATGTTCATGATGTGGATAATAACACTTTAAAATTCATCAGTTAACATTGCATCAAATCATTAAAGTATTACAAATCACAAAGCAACCAGAGGTAAAACCCCCAATAAAAGAAGCAAAACCACAAGAAAAAAGTAATCTCTTAAATGCTTGGGAGAATAACATTATCTTCATGTGTTACAAAAAATTAATAAAGTAGGTGCCAACCAAGTGTCTCTAGGAAAGTCATTTGCAACCTGGTGGTCATTATCAAAAAGTCCTTCTGGTTACCACCGACTTCACCTTTTAAGGTGGTAGTAGCTGGAGCAGGAATTTGAATGCAGATCTCAGAAAATGGAAGATTTGAGCGATAGTAACTAGTCCTTTAGATACAAATAGGGCTGGTTCCTTCTCTGACAATATCACTTCTGGAATGGGACAATCAAGGAGGGGACTGAGATGGGAGTTCTGCTACCCTGCCCCATTCTGGAAGCAGTGGTTTTGAACAGCAGTTTTAGTTGTACTAGTAAGCACCACATTCCTATTGCAGTAGCAGTAGTTAGTACCAATAATACCATGTATTTAAAGTTGGTGGGTCACCTGCATTTGTTGGTAGACCACCTCATGCGGTCTACTTGCCTCTCCTTTGTGCTTCCTTTTGTTTTTCTCACTTGGACAGACTTCCTTCCATTTTCTGAAGGAAACATGCTTCATGACAATAGCTTCCTCAGCACTGTCCATTAACTATGCTAGTGACTTCTTGGATTTAGTTTTATTTTTCATAATCTGTGGTACACATTCTACCTAGCTTGCTTTTATTGTGGTTTTGAACATTCACCAAGTATTTTAAAAGGATTTAACCTCTCAGTTTTCTTTCAACATCCTTTTTATCAGTTCCCTTTTTTTAGAGAAGTTTTCTCTTTTCAATTCAAATCTGACTGTGGTGGTCTTCCACTTCAGTGTATATGCAGTTTGATAGCCCTGTGGTCACTATTTCCAGTTGGTTCAACAATATTTGCATTGTGTGTAAGGCCATTAAATACAGGGTGGCTTCCTCTCTAATGTGTTCTTTCACCAAGTGTACAAGGACACAGTCATTTAGGACTTCAGTGCATTTAACTTCTTTATCAGAACTGGGACATGCATTTATGCAGGCAATCTGGTAATAGTGGAAGTCACCTGCTATTCCAACACTTCCTTTATTTATGGCCTCCCTGATTTCATTTTCAGTATCAAGACACACTCAGCATTCTGATCTGGGAGATGGAAGCATGTAGGTCTCAGAGCCAGGAAGTGTTTTTGTGAGTTTTTTTGTGGAGGACCCTGTATCTTTTAGATTTTCCAGACTGCTGGACTCAATGCCCTTTTTGATGTACAGAGAAATACCTTCCCCCATATGCCCTTCCCTTCCCTTCCTATAAAGTTTGCATCCAGAAATGGCCACTTCACACTGTTTCTCTCCATTCCACCAGGTTTCCATAATGCCCACTTTGTCTGGGTTCTCCTTTAATACCAGATGTACCAGCTTTCCTATTTTGGCTCAGAGGATTCTAGCATTTGCTAGAATATACATTTCATGTATACATGTATTTCTCTAAATGTCCCTGGCATGTGCAACTTCTCTTTTGGCATTTAGGCCTCTTTGCCTGATTATCATATTTCACCATCTGCTTATGGCCTATTTTCTCCCCTCCTGCAATTGAGCAATTACAGCTTTTTCATTTTTATTATGCTCAGTTCCGCTTGGATTTTCCCCAGAGTTCAGTCTGCTCTGCCTCCTTGTTTATGTTATGAGCCAATATTCCGGTGCCATTTTGGTTCCTCACCGAGACTCTTCGTGCTTGCCTTTTTATATAGCTCCAGGCAGGTTGACCCAACTGCTGCTGAAACCTGTATTTTTAAGATATATTTTATTGTGTAATACAATAAAGCAAAGCACACCATTAGGCAAGTAAAAGGAAGAAGGAAAGAGAAAGAAAGAAAAATAATAAAATATTACACATTTTGGAATAAGATTTAAAATAACCCATAACACTAGTTACATATTTATTATATATCTATAGGTATGGCTATAAAATTTGATACTACCACTATTATGAATAATTCTGCATAGACTTCAACAATATATAAAGTTCAAATATCCATATATTTATCCATTTGTAGATTATGCCTAAGGAGCAGCTGTTCAAAGAACAGGAATTTGATGAAATCCTCCACAGGTGGCCATTTATCATTCCACTGTCATATTATTAGTTGTTCAACTCTCAAAATGGTGTGGAACACCTCACATTATATTCCAAGAGATGTGTAGATGTAATGTAAACCAGCACCCAGACTAGAGGATGCCAGGGAGAGGTTAACAGTAGCAATGACTGTTTAATGACTGATGCCTGAAGTAGATTGTTGGTCCCATGGACTGGAAGATGGGCCATCACCCCATTGTCGGCTGATCAATGGCAGGGAGAGGGTGGGTAGATAAAGGCCAGGGAGCAGAGATGCTCTTTGTTCCTCTTTGGGGGATCCATGCTGGTTCTGCTACCTGTTGCTGAAGAACCCTGTGAAGCCCTGTGCATTGTGCCTTGCTGGAGTCTTTGTGTTTAGCTAAATTTAGGACTAGCTTTGTTATTTTCCTGGCTCCAGCATTTGGTAGTGCTTGGTTGGCTGTAAACTGTACCATTGCTGCTGTGCAACTCTCCTCTCCTCTCCCTCCTTCCCCCTTTTATTCCTTCTACTGTGCATGTTTTTAGTGCCCTCCACCCTCATGTTTTATCCTTTAAAATAAATTTGTTTGTTCCCCAAGCTTGAGTTGTTCTGTGCTGAATCCAGTGCCTGGTCTGGGCATTGTGGGATCAGGGTATTTCTGTGCGGGATTTTGCCCAGTTGGCTGGCAGGAGGGGGGAATGGGCTTCCCGTAACAAATTCAAAAGGTTCTTCTGGTGTTTGTATCATATCTCTCCCCTACTCTTTCATTTAGGAAAAGCTACACCAAGGCACCTATATCAATGAAACCTTGGAGAATCTCTTCAGGTCCCTCCCTCAAGCTCCCTTACTCCCAGCAGATGTGCTCCTGTCATTTGTGCTGGAAAGAAAGCCCCCCCCCCCCCCGGTTATTTCCTCTGGTTCCTTCCCTGTTGCAAGAAGGAAGATTTCAGAGAAATCTCTTGTTTTTGGTATCTTTGCTTTGGTAATGTCTAACCTCCAGTCTGTGATGGAAATTTGGAGATTTCTATAGTTCAGGCACCTGGACAGTTTACTATGGAATAGATGGTGATGTCTGGACTACCAATGACCTCAGCCAGGTCATCTGCATTGCAATGCCAGTGTCAGATGGTCTGGCCTTTCGCTTAAGTGGAGACCTATAGCTGATTGCAAAAGGGAGAATCTTGCACCAGGTAGGATGAAGTCAGTACGGTTTGGCTGAGTGGGCTGCTCCAGGCATTATTTCCCTGCATCTTAGTTACTGGGTATCATGACCTATAGGGAGCTATTGTAATCAAGACATGTTCTTAGCCACTGTGGAAGAGAACAAAGGACTGAAAAACCTTCAGTTTGACACAGCATGGCCATTCTCATCTTCTGATGCTTCAGATAAACTTACAAACATGAAGTCAATAACCCTCTCCTATTGTCTGTTCCCATCATCAGGTCCCAGAGGTATGGCCTCAGAACAATGACCTGTCATGTAACTACCATGGTTAATAGCTGTTGGTAGACCTTTCCTTTCATGTGTTTGACATGGAATACTCTGACATCTGGGGCACTACTGAAAATTAAGAGCCTCACCACTCCATATTTTGGAGTCTTTTGGTTAATGCTTATCTGTTGCATTACAAAAACAAAAGGTGATTTTGAAAAGAAAATCCTGCAAATGGGATTTAGTTCTGAGTTTTTGCATATGTATTAGAATTGCAACATGTTCAGATTCTTTAACTTCTGTAACTTCATAAATCTTAATATTAGCAATTGATTAAATGACACGCTTGTCCTGAGAGAAATAACTTCCTTTCTCAAGACTCCTATAAAGTCCTGAGTAAATGTCCAGATAAATATCTTATCTTGGCAACAGACATGTCCATTCCCATTCCTGCTCACTTCTTAAAAATGTTTCTGCCAATGGGCCTCTGGAAAGATCTGTGGTGTTACACATATTGCCAGGGATCAGAGTTAGTGAGAATACTTATATCTTCTCTTTTCCAGCAGCTTTTCCTTTCTTTAGTTAACTGTACTCAAGGAAAAGTGATTGGTCTTTCTAATTCTTATTCTGACCTTGTTCATGTCTTGCATAAACATGAAAAGGTACAAAGAAATGCAGTCTTCCATAGCTTTTTATGTTTGTTGAAATTGTCACAATATTTATTTGGTCTTGTGCCAATATTTATAAGATACATATTACCTAAAACAAATAATTAAGGTAATCACAAAGACCACAATGCTCTCCAAGTAAACTAAACTACAGCTTCAAAACACTTCAATACTCAGTAGGAAGTAGAAAGATTCTGCTGTAAATTGATTATCAGCATGGATTTGATCAGTTTTATTTCCAAATGGTGAGTGATATTGATAATCAGATACAAGCACATGAACAAACCCACAAGTTGATTCAGAACTTGGATTTGGCACTGAGGAAAACAGTCCATTCCTGCTTTATCCAATCTTGAGTTTGTCTGTTTTGCTTTGGTAGTGAACTAAAGCTGAAGTTTGGAAATCTGGTGTTGATCCATTGTGCTAATCAATATGATTAATTGATATATTGATTAGCACAGGAAATTCCAAAATGGCTATAAAGGTATTTTTCTTTCTTGGTCATAATTAGATGATATTTGGCAAGCATAATAGCCCATCAGAAAAGGAATGTGCCTGATAAATATCAGATAAAATAGGCAAAGGGTTTCTTTTCTTTTGTTTTGGTTACCTATTTTTTAGTGGTGTTTAAAGAAACAGCCAATAACTTTAAATTATTGTTTCTGGGAAAATGGATGAAAATTGCAGGGATGGTAATCCCTTTGGATTATGACCACAAGGGAATTTGTAGAACAGCATTCTTGGCATTTTGAGGTATGAGTTTATTTTCTTATGATCCTTGTGAGGTATGGCTTTGAAAATTGCAAAAATATTCCTAAGTAAGAAAATGGCAAAGTTTCAGAAAGATAGGTGCAAGCAGTAGAGAGTTATGACTAAGTTACTTATGGCTTTTTTCCCCATGTAGAAGTGATTGGAAGAATGGCCCTCGCAAGGCCCTACTCTGGTCTTTATATTCCAAAAGCACAGCAGTAGGAGCTCCTGGTAAGCAAGATATGGAACTTGTGGAGCTTATCTGCATGCATATAGATTATGGCAGTGAGTATCCCTCCCACCTTGTTCTTCTTAGCAAACCAGTCAGTATATACATGTTGTTGATAATAATAGGTGTATGTCTGTAAGTTTTCTACATATGGCCAGTAACCCTGTCTGAACTGACCAGAAACTGATTAGAAGGGATACAGAATTCAGTATTTTCCATGGCATCTGTTAAACTAAGCTTATATAAGAAACTTACAATTTGGTCTACAGATTGCTCTGAAATTATGCCTCTGGGTTATAGAATTGCAAAAAAAGCAGGGCTTTCATATGCAATAGGTTGCATTGCTCAACCTAGTTATTTTAAATGTTTGATAGGCTCCTTGCTGAAGCTTGGAAATATGTTCTCATTCTGAATTATATCTCTTTCATTTCCTGCCTCTTCT
Source organism: Varanus komodoensis (assembly GCF_004798865.1). Classification (NCBI taxonomy): domain Eukaryota; kingdom Metazoa; phylum Chordata; class Lepidosauria; order Squamata; family Varanidae; genus Varanus; species Varanus komodoensis. The sequence continues at coordinate 2,536,678 of NW_025335641.1, forward strand.
GCATTTTATTCCATTTCCCACAGTTAATAGTTGTCTTCTTTTCAACTGATCCTTTGAACCTTCCTTAAGAACCCCTTCACAGTTCTGCTGTATTGAGCTAATGTCTTCCTGACACACCTGATGGCTTCTTGAGCAATGCATGGGACTCTGACTTCTCAGATCTCCTAGACGTGAATGATGTTTTGTTCCCCTAACTAATCTTTAGTACTTCTCATTTTCAACATTTCTCAAGTAGCTTCATTCTGACATCTGCTCCAACAGATCTCCAAAGGGATCTTGCACAGTGGAGTTGTAAATAGCTGACTTTTATGCAGAAGACAGAGGGTCTCAGTACCTTCATAAATAACACTCCATGTGTCTCAAAATTGCCCTCAGCGGTCAATGCAAACACACCAAATAAAGGGATCTGTTTAGATCATCAGCCCTTCTTTATTTAACTGACAAAAGAATGGTCTTGGCATCCACTTTTCAGTGGAAATTCCTTCAGCTGGCAGCTGCTTGCATAGTTTCAAATCTGGGTATTTCAGATTCCATAGGCACTGCCTGTAATGGAAGAACTTAGTGTCTTTTGCTGCCGTTTCCTTTCTACAGAATTAACAGTTGTTTGCTTACTAGCAGTCATGTTGCTCTGAATGCTACTTTGAAGCAAGGTACAAATTGTGAATATCTCACTGGAATTTTAGCATGTGGTTCTTAGTACAGATGAGTAAGAACTTACCCTGTCAGTAAGAACTAATTTGTCTCTTTGTATCCCCCGAATGTTTTTGGTGACACTGTAAAATAGTATTCCTTCCTTCCTTTTTTGACTTCTGTTACACCAGCAAGGTACTACAAAAGTGTTCTGCCAATGAATTGTAGTTGTACCCCGCCCCCACCCCCCAAAGTTGTGTGTTCCACATGTAAGGCATTGGATTAGTGAGACTTTGGTACTTGTTAAGTCAAAATATTCTTGCAATACATTTTACAGAAAACTCTCATGGGAGCAAAAGGTCAGTTGCTTCCTTATTGCACTTGAGGAGATTCACATTATTAGTGTTCCAGTCTATATATTATGAAATTAAGCAGATACCCTTGAGGTTAATTCCTTATTGTAAATGTAATGAAAGGAAACACTTTCCTGTCCTTGGTATAAAATCTATAGCACTAAAAAATGCACTAGTTTTCATGAATTCTCAAGCCATTGGAGCATTTTTGAGGACATTCAAAACACATTTCAAGGTCTGGTATCAGCAATTGATAAAATAAAAATAGTAATTTTAAGTAAGAATTGTCTTCTGACATGAAGATAATGTTCTTGCTTCTTGTTGCCCATGGGTCCTTCTAAGGATAGGTCCTCAGACTAAGAGTCTAAGGATTATTTGACAGGCACCAGGGCTGGCTGGGAAATACTGAGAGTTGAAGGATTTTTCCCCTGCTTTAACTTGCATAGGATTGTGTCCAGAAGCTCACACACCTCATTCTACCCAGCCCCAGTCTAGCTGGGACACTGAAGAATGCTAAACTACTGTCCTAGGTGGTGTACAGCTTCCTTTCATCACATATTTACTCTTAATGTAGTAGCCATAACAGTCCAGCTGCATGAGGACTGTGCCCAGATTTGTCTAGGTAATGCTATATTGGAGTCATTTTTGGCAGCAGAAGGCTAATATGGAAGAAGGGAATGGAGCGCAGCAGCTTCTGTGCACTCGGTGGTACAAAGGGTTGTTCTCCCCATGCTCTGTTGCTATTGCTGGCTGATACTTCCTCTCTCTCACAGTCTTACTCCTTTTCAAGGGATCAGGTTTACATGCTGAGGGTGGTAGACCCTGGCTCTTGAATTCCACAGCATTCTGACCTGTCTCTGCATCTGTCTGAAACTGGATGCATTAGAAGAATATTGAAGGGTTCCTTTAGCTGTGACAGTGCACTGAAAAATCAGAATGATAAAAGCATATGTCCAATGATGAAATTACTGTGCTATGGTCCAGGACCAGCATTTTATTTAGAGAAAGGAATGAAATACCTCCAGGATTAAAAAACATTTATAATATTGAACCAGAAAGGTAATATACCTCAAAATTTCAAAATATACACATATAAACATACTAAAAAACTTTGAAAAACAACAACCTTTCATGCTTCTAACTCACTGAAAACTTTTCTATTTATTTCGACTAAATTTAGCTGTCAGGATGAGGAAAAAAACTATTTTTTTCTAAAAAAACAAACCAAAGGACAGAATCCATTTAAAGCCCACTACTTGTTATGAGAATCTTTTTGCTGCTGTAGTTCCAAGTAACACCTAAGATGACTTTAATAGAGCAAGGTGAGAGAACAAAACAATACTTTTCTCTATTTTCAGGATCTTTACTGTGTATCTTTGACAGCATTTTAAGTCTACTCGGTTTCACCAATCCTTCTGTAATAGGCAGTTTTCTCCATCTGCCATAATAAGAGAAAAGCATTTCTATAAATGGGTGAAGGTTAGAGGAAATGCAACCATGAAGCCACTAAGACCACAATTCTCAGTACTTATCCCACAGCCATCCCAGTGGTAATCACAGCTGCTACTCTGGAGCAAGTGGCTTGAAAGCTACAATGCTGGGTCATGACCTTCCATTTTAGGATTAGCCCTGGAAGAGTTCAATTAACTTTGCTGAGGCTCAGATGGGAATATTTGGAAGAAAGCCAGGGGAGGATTACAGTCTAAATATGTCAGAGAAACTCATAGGTATAACAATTAGTGGTCCAGTCCTGAGGCTTACTGAATCAGCAAGCAAATGAGTGGTTAAATATGCCGGCTGTTCTAAATGCTTCAGCAGGCATTCCAAAGTATGTTGCAGAGCCATTACAATAATTTTCCACACCCATCTGCCAGTGCCAAAATCTGGGATCAAGTGACCGGGCAACTCAGGGAATCACTTCTGGCAATCCTGGCTATGCTTTTAGCATGCCGGCATGGGATGTTGGGGGCTGCTGGCGAACGCATCCTGAAGGCACCAGTTTGGAGAAGGGTGGCTTATGCTAAGGATAGACTCTAAAACAAGATGAAGACAGGCAACCAGAGTAGGCAACCAGAATAAGAAGACAGTTCTATAAGGATAATTTATCTACTAAAAAGGATTTAAAAACAGTACCAACGTTTGATAAGATAATCCATTTATGCCATTATCAATGCTGTATTTTAAATGCATAACAAGAAGTATAGAGGTATACAAAGATGTCTTGCAGTGTTCTCACAATAACCACAAACAAACTTTTGCTTTATTGCAGGGATGTAAGACATGACATAAAATATTTTGCTTTACTCTGACCATTCTTAACTCCTCCCCACAAGTAAATACCCAGCCTTGTGGTGTAGTTTTCTTATAAATGTTCATTTGTTGGTCCAATTTGAAGGCTAAATGTTAAAGGCATTTAGAATACCGATAACACTTTGATTCTCAAACCAGTTTATTCATAACTGCACACTATGCAATTTCCAGTAAGCCAGAGGATTAGGATGCCAGTGCATTGTAACATGGGCTTCTGTAACAAACTTCAGGGGTAACCCTATAGCCCACATGGCAGGTGCTTGCAAGCCTCCAGACTTAGAAGTTGCAAGGGTCTGATGCAAGGCACGAGGTGTGGCAGTGGCAATTACCACCAAGATGCTGCACAATTTTTATCTAGATGGCCATTTACAACCAGTAATTATTTATATACCACCACATTCCCATTGGCTTTGGGCAGTTTACAGGAAATTAAATAACAGTGAGCAATATTAACTAGTACAACATGTTAAATAAAACTGTCATGAGAACTAATCTGGGAAAGCCTGTTCCACTGTTTAGAGACAACCACCGAAAAAGTCCTCTGGATAGTTGACATTGATCTTACAGAAGCAGACTTCAAATCATCCGCAGGGGACCTTAGCTGGTGAGTTGGAATGTACGGGCAAAGGTGCTCCTGAAGGTATTTTGGACCCAAGCCATGAAGGGCTTTAAAAGGTTTTAATTACTAACACCTTTGTTACCGTATCTGGAAATGCCTTGACAACCAGTTCAAAGACTTAAAATAGGAATATGTGCTCTCTCCATGATGTCAGCCTGGAGAGACCAGTCTGGTTGCCATATTTTGTAATTGATACAGTTTGTGGAGTAGGTACAAGGGTAGACCTATGTAGAGTGAGTACAGAATTCTAGAAGTTACCAAGAGATGCACTACTGTTTTCAGGCTATTAGTCTCCAGGAGGGAACACAGTGGGTGAATCAGCTGAAGCTGATAGCAGACACTCTTGACCACAGCTTCTATTGGAACTGACATCTGAAGGGCTGGGTCAAGTAGTACCCTCAAACTGTAATCTCCTGTAGAGCAGGTTGATAAACATCTAATCCTGGAATTGGATCCTTTACAATAAGCACATCCATTTTGTCTGGATTGAACTTCAATTTGTTTTTCCTCATCCAGCCCATGATCAGCTTCAGGCCATCACTGAGAGAGGAGATGGTATCTCCAGAAGAAGCAGCAGATGATGCTGCTGGGTGACATCAGCATACTGATAACAACCAGTGCTACTTCTCCAGATGATTTCTCCCAGTGGTTTCATGTAGATTTTAAACAGTGTTGGAGACAGAATGGAGCACTATGGAATTCAGCAAGTTAGCTCCTGTTTGGAGGAGCAACCATCTCCAAGTATCACAATCTGGAACTGGTGATGGCATGGCCATTGTGGTCATTAGGGCCAGAGATGTGGGAAAAGTAACTGGGGTGCCAGTTCAAATCAGTGCAACTACATAGGAGTCCCCGGACTCCTCTCTTCCCTGCTTCCTAGTATGTTCCATTTCCCCCTCTCTGAGACCCAGTGATGACTTTGTACTGGATAGCCAGCATAAGGGTAAGGGTACTTGGCCTTTGGAATGAGAGCACCAAGATTGTGGTATCTCTGTGCTTGGATTCTGAGAAACCCCATGCTCTCCCAGATGATGTCAGGAAACTGTAGGATTGTACCCTTTATTCTCTTAACACTTTATGGATATTAATTTATTTAATTCTAGGTTTGCTGGCATGACCTGTCATAAACCATCAGGATACAATAGACTATAGATAAAGCTAAGATAAAACACATAGAAGACTGAACTTATATGAAAAAGCCATACCTGCATAAAAGGATCACTTAAAGTGTATTACCAGAAAATCATAGTCTGATCCAGTGTTCTGCAAACTAGTGCCTTCCAGATGCTTTACACTTCAGCTGTGAGGTGTGATCCAGAACATCTGGAAGGCACCTGATTGGGGAAACTGCAAAATTCCTAAAATACTTATTTGTAAATTAAGAAGTTGCCAGATGGTTCATTTCCTTCATCAGAGTTGCAGGGACAGTGATAGCACAGGAAAATGTCTCAAATAATATGCATAATTATGCTGAGGTTTATGAGTCATCCCATGACCGCATCTGTAAATTAAATAAAAAAAGTAACTGGGGGGCAGGGAACAAAGCTTGTTCTGCATGCACAAGGCCATGAATTTGGTCCTCAGCACCTCCCATTAAAAGAATTTCAGATAGCAGAACTGAGTGACTTATGCCAGTGACACTGGAGAGCTGCTGCGGTAGACAATATTTGGTTGAGGGACCAGTTGCCTGGCTTTATAAAAGGCATCTTTGTAGCTTCTTATTTAAAACATGCTTCTATTTTCTTGTGCCATTCATCAAAAACATACAGCGTTCAAAGTAACTATTCTGTTCACATTTTCATAATTTAGACTGCCAGAATCCATACTTAATTACTTAATTTAGACTGCCAGAATCCATATGCAAACCAGATCACAGTTATCCTCAGTTTTTGTGCTTTTTAGAATTTGGTGATGCTATTTTCCAAACTATAAAATGTGTATGATTTTTTAAAATATTGCAGTAAGTACAAACAAACAAAATAGAATACTGGGGAAAACCCATACAAGCAATGTTTCTTTAAGGAAATGGGCCTGTAAGGAATGCATACATTAGGAAACCTATGCACAAAAATGAACAGATCAGAAAAAAAATCACACAAAGCATGTACGCATTTGCATGCAAACATTTTCTTTTTATATTGCAAACATATTCTTAAACTGGATAATGAACTTCAGATGGGAAAAATGAGAGACTGAGGGAAACGAAACAGAGATTCATCCATCCCTATAAAGGAGTGAACGCGATTTGAATACAGTAGGATGCAGTTCCGGCTAGCACTACTGCTCTACCAAATTGCACTACAGACCTCTGATGGTCTTTTGCTATTAAATATTGGGATGTGTTGGCTCTCAGTCTTAGTTTCTGATACATTCATACTATGTCATGGTTAATCACTGCTGTGCAAGTGGCTCAGAAATGTTCTGAGGGGAAAAATTATAGAAAATTATTGCCACATGAAAAGTGGCCTCAGGTTGCTATGGTAACTGTCCTTGTAGAATTAGTATCAGAAAGAGGTTAACCGCCCACAGGGTTGCATCAATGAGTCTTGATAGTTAAGGTTTCAAATTAACAAAGGTTTAGAGGAAGATTTTTCCTACTGTTTGGAGCTCAGCACCAATGTCCTAAACAAATAAATTCATTGCCGTTTAATTTCAGTCCAATTATACATCTGATCGGTTTCTCATTCCTTAAGCCTCTTTCAGGTTCATTGCAAAATTATTTCTTTGGACTTGTAATGACAATCGGAGTGATCTGGTGCCATTTTATTCCTTGCATGCTTTTTGTTCCCTCCACGTGCACCATTAAAAGCATTCTCATATTAGAGATGTACAACAAAATAACGTTAAATCTGAACGCAAATTTCAAATGCCTGTGCAGCATGTTTTTGCACATTTTTGTAAATTAATACTTTTAAAACTTCTCTTCATTTCTCTCTAGTCATACATAAAAGCCATGAGCAATATCATCCTTCTTTCTCCTTTCCTCTCTGTCTGGCTGCCTTTCTAATCAAAACCAGCATTGTCCAGGTGTAAACATTGGGAGGAAACAAGGATGAAGTTATGAGAGAAGTTTCCTATGAAAAAGTTGAGCTCCTAAACAAATAATAAGAGTTAGGCAGCTGTTAATCAGGCCACTATTGAAGCACTGACACAGTTAGACCTTTTTAGTCCTTATCTTTCTGTGGGCAGATATATTTATATTTGACCAATACGGGATATTTTGGCTACAACAAAGAACAATATAAGCCAAGATTATTTCTATATATTTACAAAAACAACTGTAGCAAGATGCCTGGATAAACCAATGAGATCTGTAATCTGAACTTCAAAGTAAGTTGGAAGCTTGGGCACAAGTCAAATAATATGGTCTCATGGGCTTTATCTGACATACATAGAAAGAATCCTATAACATTCCTCCTTCTTTTAAAATGACCTTAACAAATACTGGCATTGGAAGCATTTGTTTGCAAAGACCTTATCTGAACACGTCCCTCCACATACACCTTGCTTTGTACCCCATGTCAGTGACAAAACTTGAAGGTCGCTGCGTGTGCTGAATCATATAAAGTGGCAAAATTCATAGCATTCAAATCCTTTGCTATGTCCTGCTCAGTTTTAGTCTGATTAGTTGAAATATTTTGTTGCAGTTCAAAAAAGTTTGTTAAAGTATGGACATAGGTAAGGGAATGATTAATGATAAAAAATAGTGAAAATCATAAAGACTGTTTCCCACACACCCTTGGACAGCAAAGATATTGTGTAAAAGGTCAACCATGGTTGGTGGTATCTGCATTCTAAATCCTGTCCTAAACCCCAAGTAAAATGGATCTACATAGCTAATCTGTTTCATCCAAGAGTTCCTGAAGCTGCTGGGCTACCACCTCCTCAAGCACCTTCCCCAAAAATGGAATGTTCTCCACCAGCGTATAATTGTCAATGGCTCCTGAGCACAGGTTTGACTTTTTTAGGTGTGGTTTTATCATAGCCTCTTTCAAAGAGGCTGGAAGCAAACCCTCTCTCAAGAAGGCATTGACAGCCTCCTGGACCTAGACATGAATTCCTTATAAAAGAGCTAGCAGAGGAACTCTCAGAACCACTGGTTATTATTTTTGATAAATTTTAGAAAACAGGAGAAGTGGCAGATGCCTAGGGAAGGGCTAACACTGTCTCCTTTAAAAAAGAGGGAAAAAGATGAACCAGGGAACTACAGACCAGTTAGTATGACATCAATCCCTGAAAAAATGCTGGAGCAAATTATTAAAAAATCAGTCTACAAGCACCTTGAAGAAAATGCAATGATTAATAAATTCTGTCAAACTAATTTAATCTCAGTTTTTGACTTGATAGGCTCCCAAAGAGGGAACATTGTGGACCTAATCTATCTTGGCTTTAGCAAAGATTTTGACATAGTACCCCACAATATACTGATAAGCAAATTAATAAAAAGTGGACTGGATAAACAAACAAATAAACAGTAAGGTGGATCCAAAATTGGTTGCTAAATTGGACACAAAGAGTGCTCATCTATGGCACCTTCTCAAACTGGAGGGAGGTAACTAGTGGGGTGCCACAGGATTCAGTGCTGGGCCCAGTTCTCTTCAACATCTTTATTAATGATTTAGCTGAGGAAGTATAAGGAAAGATAATCGGATTTGCAGATGATACAAAACTGGGTGGAATGGCGAACACCTAGAAGACAGAATGACGATTCAGGCTGATCTTGATCTTGATAAACTTGAATGCTGGGCTTAAAGCAACAGAATGAGTGCCAAATCCTCTACCTAGGTAAAGAAACCAAATGCACTGATACAAGATGGGGAACATGTGGAATATGTGGCTTAACAGAAGTGAACAGAAGACCTTGGAGTTACTGTGGACAACAAGCTAAATATGAGCTAACAATATGATTCAGCTGCAAATCTCTGGTATCAGCAAGAAGAGATTTTGACCTTTCTCTTTGTGACAGCCTTTGAGGTCAAGATCTCTTCTCACGGATACCAGAGTGCAGGACACAGAATAATCAATTCAAGTGAGGCTGACCGCCAGACCAGGGACTGCTGACGCCACGGAGAGCGGCCATCGCGGGACCTGGGGCCGGAGGACGCCGTGGCTGGACTGCAGCCCAATATCGCCCACCGGGGCCATTTTGCTGGTGAGTTCTCTGCGGCCGCCCATGCCCCCCCTCCCCCGCTGGCATGGGTGAGAGCTGCGCCGGATTGGGGGAGGGGCGTGGGGATGAGCTACCAGCATAACTCGCTGGACGTGGCCGGGCCGGGCCGGGCCGGAACCGGAACTGGGCCCTCACCACCTACCATCTGCCGCAACCACTGCATACTGCGAGGCTGACCGCCGGACTGGGGGCTGCTGATGCCATGGAGAGAGGCCATTGCAGGACCTGGGGCCGGAGAATGCCGTGGCTGGACTGCGGGCCAGATATCGCCTACCAGCGCCATTTTGCCGACGAGTTCTCTGTGGCCATCCGTGTCCCCCTCCCCCGCTGGCGTGAGTGAGAGCTGCACCAGATTGGGGGTCAGGCGCGGGGACGAGGCGCCGGCATAACGCACTGGACATGGCCGGGGCCGGTGGCCTCAGGCCAGTGGCCTCGGGCCGGCGGCCAAAGTGCGATGGCCTAAGGGCGTCGTCACCATTTGCGACTGTTTGGGGCCATGCAGGGGCTGGGCTGGCCAGAGACTTTGTCGGTTGGTTGGAATTAGTATTGGGTGGTTGGTGGGGAGTTTTTAAGGGTTTTATGGTAATTTTAAATTGTATTTTAGCTTAACTTTTTAATGGGTTCATTCCTGGCCACTGCTACGTGGTTGCCTGGGAAGCGTGTGGGCGCTGCCATTGGGGTGGTCATGGGCAATGGTCGTTATGGCATTGAGGGTTTAACAAGTCAGCGTAGAAGAAGGAGGGACAGATCGTTGACACCTGTTCTCCCTTTTGGTTATTTCCCCAGCTGGAGGGTTCCAGGTAGGCTTATCAACCGCCCCCTGGGCCTGTCGGTGCTGTTGCTTAATGCCAGGTCGGTCCATAATAAATCATCCTTCATCCATGACTTGATTGTGGATGAGTGAGCCGACCTGGCTTGCATAACAGAGACCTGGGCGGGAGATGGGGGGATGTCTCCATCTCTCAACTTTGCCTGCCCGGGTATCTGGTTCATCACCGACCATGCCTGGAGGGGAGGGGAGGGGGGTTGCTTTAGTTTACCAAGCTTCCATATCCCTCACGGGGCTTCCTGTTCTCTTGAGGCCGGGTCTAGAGTGCCTCTATTTGGTGTTGGGAGACCAAGACAGATTGGGGATTCTGTTGGTGTACCATGCACCCTTCTGCCCAACAGATTCCCTGCCTGAGCTGACAGAGATCATCTCGGACCTGGTGTTGAAGACTCCCAGGATGCTGGTCCTGGGGGACTTCAATCTCCATGCCAAGACTGTTCAGACCGGGGCGGCTCAGGACTTCATGGCCTCCATGACAGCCATGGGGCTGTCTCAACATGTCATTGGCCCGACCCATGAACGTGGACACATGCTGGACCTGGTTTTCTCGATGGGGCAGGAAGAGGGGGAACTGAGGGTGAGGAATTTGTATTTGACTCCCCTGTCAAGGTGAGATCACTTCCTCATGAGGTTTGAGCTCAAGAGCAGCTTTTCCTCTGTAAGGGTGCAGACCCGATTGTGTTGGTCTGCCCCCGGAGCCGGATGGATCTGGATGGATTCCTGAAGGCTCTGGGAGAATTTCTGGTTAATAAGGCTGGTGCTCCTGTTGATGCTCTGGTCGAACTATGGAACGAGGAAATGACCAGAGTTGTTGACACGATTGCTCCCAAGTGTCCTCTCCCACCTGGCAGAGCCCATTCATCCCCCTGGTATACACCTGAACTATGGGTGACGAAGCGGGTTGGGAGATGTCTAGAGCGTAGGTGGAGGAAATCACGGGATGAACCTGGCTGAACACACTTGAGAGCTCACTATCGAGCCTGTGCTGTGGCGGTGAGGGCAGCAAAGAAGAAATTCTTATCCGCTTTCATTGCCTCCTCACAATGCTGTCCAGCAGAGCTCTTTCGGGTGGTACAGGGCCTGGTTCATCCGGGCCCCAAGAAAGATCCCGTACCACCCTCGACGGCCTGCTGTGACGACTTCACCAAGCATTTTAAGGAGAAAATCACTCAGATTTATCATGAGCTGGACTCCACTAGTGATTCAGAGCCCTCAGGGGAGGTGCCAATGTTACCGTCTGGTCTGACATTGTTGGATGAGTTCTAGTTATTGCGGCCTTATGATGTGGACAAGGTGCTTGGACAAGTACATCCCACCACCTGCTTATTGGACCCTTGCCCAACATAGCTACTTAACAAAGCCAAACACGGGAGAGGGGCCTGGATCCTGGAGGTCATCAATGCCTCTCTGAGGGACAGCCAAGTACCTGCCCCTATAAAGGAGGCGGTAGTCTGGCCAGTCCTAAAGAAGGCATCCCTGGACCCAGAGATGGCCAATTCTAGACCGGTGACCAACATCCCGTTTCTGGGCAAGGTGTTAGAGCGGGTGGTGACGGGACAACTCCAAGCACTCTTGGATGAGGCTGATTATCTGGACCCATTTCAGTCCGGCTTCAGACCCGGGTATGGTACTGAATCTGTCTTGGTCGCCCTGTATGATGACCTGTGCAGGGAGAGAGACGGGGGAGTGCATTCCTGTTGGTCCTCTTGGTCCTCTCACTGGCTTTTGATACCATCGATCATGGAATCCTTCTGGACAGGCTAGCAGGACTGGGAGTAGGAGGCACTGCTTTGCAGTGGTTCCGCTCCTATCTCAATGGCCGATTCCAGAAGGTGGTGCTGGGGGACTATGGCTCTGTGCCATGGCAGCTATGCCATGGAGTATCGCAGGGGTCCATTCTGTCCCCCCTGCTATTCAACATCTACATGAAACCACTGGGAGAGGTCATCAGAAGGTGTGAGCTGTGGAATCATCAGTACACTGATGATACCCAGCTCTACCTCTCTTTCTCAACCAATCCAAGTGAGGCAGTGGCTGTACTGAACCAGTGCCTGGCTGAAGTAATGGGCTGGATGAGGGCCAATAAACTGAAATTCAATCCAGGCAAGACAGAGGTCCTGTTGGTAGGTGGTTCAGGCTTCAGAATAGGGGACCTGGACGTTGTCTTGAATGGAGTAGCACTCCCTCTAAAGGACAGGGTCTGCAGTTTGGGAGTGCTCTTCGATCCAGAGCTATCTTTGGAAGCTCAAGTGACTGCAGTGGTGAGGAGCGCTTTCCTTCAGCTTCAGTTGATCCATCAGCTGCATCCTTACCTGGAGAACGATTGCCTGGCGACAGTGACACACACATTGCTTACTTCCCAGCTGGACTTCTGTAATGCACCCTACATGGGGCTGCCCTTGAAGACTGTCTAGATACGTCAGATGGTGCAAAATAGAGCTGCCAGGTTACTGACAGGGACTGGGCATTGTTCTCATATAACCCCAGTACTCTACCAGCTTCACTGGCTCCCCATCGAAGCCCGGGTCCAATTCAAGGTGCTGGTCATCACCTATAAAGCCCTTAACGGCTTGGGACCTGGATATCTAAAGGAACGCCTGTATCCATATATGCCCTCCCCCATATTTGCCCTCCCGCCCCTTGAGATCGGCGGCAAAGGCCCTTCTCCGGGAACCCTCTGTGAAAAATATTAGGAGGTCGAGTACCCAGAGGAGGGCTTTCTCTGCAGTGGTGCCCCACTTATGGAATGCACTCCCCAGAGAGGTCTGCCTGGCACCGCCGTTATTTGTTTTTCGGCGCCAGGCAAAGACCTTTTTATTTAAATGGTATTTTAATAATTGTTGATTTTATTTATTGCTTTTAAATTATTGCACCAGATGTTTCCAGATTTTATATATATGTATTTGTATAGATGTTTATTTATATGTTGGAAGCCGTCCCGAGGCTTATGCGATGGGACGGCATACAAAAATTCCAAATAAAGAAATAATAAATAAATAAGTTGCGACAACCCAGATTCAGGCTATATATCAGGAAAAGCTTCCTCACTGTCAGAGCAATACAACAGTGGAACCAGCTGCCTAGAGAGTTTGTTGACTCTCACACACTAGAGACATTCAAGTGAAACTGAGCAGTCATCTGAGTGGGATGGTGTAAATTGGTGTCCTGGGACAGCAGGGTGTTGGACCTGGTGGCCTTCATGGATCTTTCCAACTCTACTATTCTATGATTCTATGACTCTTTGGTCTTAATGAGCCAGGATAAGCAAGTATCAAGTGAGCAAGTGGAGGCACAAACAGCCAAGCACCTTGTTTACATCATTAGGTTGCAATAACTGAAACTCGGACAAGATTGTAGTCTAGACACCTAACTCAATGGGACTAAATCAACTGTAGAGTCCAACTTGTTGCGTATATAAGTGACGTTGTCTTCAAAGTGATGAGCAAATTCATCACAGCAATTCACCAAGGGTCCAGTGATCTCACTAGGTGTTCCAGTGTGCAGGAGATCCTGAACAACTAGGAAATGTTCAGCTGGATGGCACTATGAAGACACAACAGAAGTGGCAAAATACTGGCATGTTGTCACATTCATCACCATGGAATAGGCCCTATAATGTGCTCTAAGCAGTGTTTTGTTGGATTAATTTCAAGATCTCCTCCACCTACACTCTAGCCATTACCCCACCGACTTCATTGCCTTAAGCTCAAATGTATACCATGGAGCTGGTTGGGCTCTGTGGGGAAGGGGGTGGCACTTAGAAGTGATCATGTCAACTGCCTGAGTCATCTCTGCATTCCACAGAGCAACTTGGGTTTCAACAGAAGTGCTGGCCATGCCAGATGGATACTCCCTGGGGGAAACCACTGGAAACCCTCTGGATTCATCAGTCTTTGGAGCTCGACCATCTTAATAGGTTCCCCTCTCTTACAGAGAAGAAAAAGGGCCAATAGCCTAAACCTCACCAGAAAGTGGTAAGCCCTTGACAATGGAGTTAATGTTAACATTTCCACATCTGATCTTCTGGATCTGTCAAAAAGACCAGGTCCCGAGTGTGTCTCATTTTGTGCATTGGGCTAGTCACATGTTGAGACAGATCCAGTCCTTAACCACCCCAGATAAAGCAGCATCAGCCCAGATGTTCAGGTCCCCCAGAGCCAACATTATGGGGGGCTCAACACCAGGTCTGAGACTACCTGTATCAGCTCAAGAAGGGAACATGCTGGGCAGTTAGCAAAATCCCAAATCTGTCTTGAAAGCCCAGTATCAGGTTAAATACTTAAACCCAGCCCACGACTGGACTGGAAGTCTGGTTTGGACTTGCAGGGAAGGAAAGAGAATGGAATGGCTGAAATCCTCAACAGTGGATACTCTACAAGTCTCATTTGTATACCAGAATTTTACATTTATTGTTATATCCACATGTTCCTGAGATGCTTCAGGTGAGGACCATTTACCATCACCATGCCATTAATAGTGGAAGAATGGAAATTCAGAATAATCTTATGTCTAGTCCTTTGCATTTTTATGATGGCGCACTGACAAAGGATTTAGAGTTGCATATCTTCAAGGGTTCTTCATCTTATTTCTGTAATTTCACAGATACACACAGAATTAATACCTTACTTTACTGTAAAAATGCTTAGTAATTACATGTGTAAAAATAATAAACAGATTGTGTGGGTGGGAACTGAGAAGCTTGGGAACAAGACTGAAGGAAAGGAAACCAAGCCTATTTGCTTGATAACACATTTAAAAGTTAAGAGATTAGTGTAAATCACGTTGATTTTGCTGGCATTTGGTATATCAATTAAAATCTGCAAGATACTTTAAGATACACAGTGTCAATGTTTCTTCCCAAAGAAAAGATGTCCTTTACATATCTACTATGAACAGCTTTGGAGACATTCAGAATACTATGACACTGGATTTTCAGAGATTAATAATGTAACGTGCTGAGAATTGAGTCAAAAAGAACATTGGTATATTTAAATGGAATGGATAAGTATTAATGAGCAAATCTCTATAAAATATGTAAGTAAATCAGTAGATAGTAACGACAAATTATATCCCCATCCAGCTATTTATTGGGTTAACCCCTGAATTTAGCCCTGGAAGCAAAATGCAGTAAAAAAAATAAAAATTATCTTTATGGAAGAATAAGAAATTTGCCCCATCAAGGTCTGCTTGTTTGTTTTTAATGGATTTATCCAATTTACATTTCAGCAAGATGAAACGCTGAAGTGTTAAAAATCATTTTTGGTTTTAGCCTTCTGATGCAGATCACCTTGGGAAAAATGCACACAAAATGCTTATATGGGGGTAAATGCATACAAAATGCATATATTTGAGGAAGTGTACACAAAAAAGCATTTAAGATAAAAATAAAGCACAGGAGGAAATGCAAGTTTAAAAATCATTCATTGGGTTGAATTCAAATTCAGTCATATGCATGCACCCATTGAAATAAGTGCACATCATGTGTACCTTAGAGAACACATTATGAAAAGTGCACATGATAACCAGAGGCTCGCATGGAAATGTCACAGAATGATCTTGCCTTCCAAAGCCTGATCATCATGGTAGGACTGTGACAGACAGATTTGCCCAGGCTTAAGCATTGGGTTTGTGCCTTGAGCCACCAGTGGAAGGTAGGACCATGAATTCATTCCTTTCAGAATATTCTTAGATAGCCCCCCAATTGACCCCAATACAGAATGAAGCTCAGCAGGTCAGATTTGACATACTGACTGGGTTTGTGAGAAGAGAGGGGTGGCTTAGCCTGCCGTCTAGTCCCCCTGCCTTCCTTGGGGCAGTTTACAACCATGGGGTAGCCATGGCTTGTTCTAGAGTTGAGAAATCCTCCATGTTTTAGTGTGTTGATCAAGCCAAAAACAGAAGCAAAACAAAGAAAGTCAGCTCCTTCGGCAAGAGCAGTGAAGAAGGGCAGGCATTCTCGCCAAGCAGCCCTTCTGGCAACTCTGTGGCTCCTCTTCTCAAGCCTTGCTGAGGAATGAATCAGCAGCCCAGTTTGTGTTATAAAGACGCAGCCTTCTTGGGAAAAGACTGCACAAAGTGGACCCAGTGACAGCTAACACTTGAAGTTTAAATATTGTGATCATTTTTTAAAAAATAATTTTATTAAACTAACCAAAACAATACAATTTATATAATGACAATGAACATAATTACTAATAAGCATAATTAAACAATACAACAATGCCAGTACTACCTCTACTAGGACCAATAAATCAAGTCACTTAAAGTAATATTTTTATTTATTCAGGTTTCCTCACTTCCCTTCAAGAACTGCATAATATTGTGATTCTTTTAGGCATAGACCATAACCAAACTTCTGTTGCTAAAGGACCCATACCACATGGTTAGCCAATCCCAGTGCTTCTGTCTGGATTCATGGATTGGGTGAAGCAAGAGATTGCAGCATTGAGAACCAGGTGGTATGGTGGTAAAGTGCTGGTCTGGGTCAGGTGAAATCCAGGGTCTGGTCCCCACTCATCTGTAAAGCTCACTGAGAGACTTTGGGCCAGTCGAGGACTTTCAGGGTTGCTGTGGGGATAAAATGGAGAAGAGGCGAAACTGGGTTTCTTGCAAAAGGAAGAGAGACTGAGAATAACTGCAATTCACCACCACAACCACACTACCCATAGTTGAAGCCAGTTACTAATAGTAATAATCAGGGCTGGTGAGGAGACAGAGGTGAAGGCGCTGAGCATACTGATGGCACCAAACTCCATGTCTCTGTTTGTCTCATCTAGGGCCATGAGCACATGTTGAATAAGATGGAGATCTTCAGGACCTCACACAAACACTTCTGGGGTAATGTTGAGCATGTGATTGCCTCTGTCTGGGATCTCCTTGCAAAACCGCAAGTTGAGCCATCGAGTTATCACCCCTCACCAGCTTGTAGTTGAGACTCCAACAGTATATTATAAATAGTATCAAGGCCCACACAGTGAGAATCGATAGGGAACAATTAAAAGAATTAACATAATCAATAAGTTACAATTAGCTTTATTGATCTTTAGACAGAGATTGTTGACCAAGGCTACAAGTGCAGTCTGAGGGCCATGTCAACACCAACAGCCAGACTGGCAGGAGTCCAAATCTGAGCATGCCCGAAACAGTAGAGCACCTGCTCATCCAGTTAGGAGGTGTACAAAATGAAATGATGTATGCACATGCAGGTTTCTATTTATCATTCTTTTAACAAAATTAAAACTAAACCACCACATATTTCAAGTTATCTAGTACCTAACATCCTCAGGCAGGTGCCTCAACCAGCAATGGATTTCCCTTCTTCTGCTGGCTTTCATCAGCCTAGTTAGACCCACAAGTATCTACATGGGTGAGATCTCCTAAATCCCTCTCAAATAAGCAGGTGCTTCCAGGAACTCAAGATCTGACTTCACAATTAAACTGATAGCTCCCTGAGTGGGAACTTTTTGGTGTATTGACTGGACTACTGGGTTTGGATATAGAAATACAGGTTGAAAACTCTACTCAGTTTTGGCTACTTTTATGGCAATGGGCAAATCACCAGCTTGATCTTAATCTACTACACAGATAATTAGTGGGATTTTAATCCACTAAAATATTGTTTTGAACCTTGATGGAATGATGGTGTACAAATAGAGCAAACCAATAATGTCCTGTGAAAACATGACTAATAAATATTTCCTGCCAAAGTTAGCCTAATAACAACAGGATTCCTCTGGTCTACTTAAAATTCAGAAGGCCACTTACATCCTGGATGTTCCTAACAGGATCACATATTGTCAACATGAAGATGGCAAACAACCATTCAGTGTTTTAAAAATCTCCATTATTGCTTTGTCATCATTTGCTATTCCATCTTTACTTCCCCTTTATCTGCCTCAAGTCTACCACAAACCAGTCAGGCTTGAAGATGACAAAGAACTTCTGTCTGGACACTTCACCAGATGTACGATGTGTTATCCTGAGCTGCAATGCACCATGTATGTAGATATCTGTAACTCAAGATAACACTCCATGTGTCTCATGAAGTTTTGTGAAGTCTACAAAAGCTTATGCCATAATAAATGCATTAGTCTTTAAGGTGCCACATGACTCTGTAATTAATATAAAATGGGTTTTACCACAACGTCATTTATCTTACACTTTGTGCATATGACAGATGTTGGGAGGATAGTAAATGATAAACTACATATACTGGTATAGGTTTTTGTTTTGGACTTGTAGCTTTCATAAATTTCTTCACCATTGAATTCCCTGCACAACTCAGTGTTTAATATTTCAACAACCTGGTCCTAAGGGAGTATCTGAGAAAGCAGCAACTAGAAAATCTTCTATCTTCAACTGCAGTCTGGATAACATATTAGGTTTTGCCCCCTGGATTTCTCCCAAAGTAAATAAACTGGTAGGGGAGAGGGGGCAGTAGGTTTGGGAAACACTTGGCTGAGAAAAATGTAGAGCTTTTGAATGGTACAGTTTGATTCCTCACCAGCTGAAAGGGATTTGTGTCTTGCTCATCCATAGGCATTAAAGGGGCATTTGGGCAGCTGGGGAATAGCAATGAAGAACACATGTCCCTTATCATAATATCACAGAATAAAATATTTTAAATATAGAATCTGTTTCACATTCTACAATATTTATTTTCTCTCAGATATGTCTCAGCTAAGTCAAAGAATATTCAGACTGGAACAAGAACAGGACAAATGATAAAATCACAAATGTATTTTTTAAAGCATGCACTTATAAAACCATAGCTTCCAAGTCACAGGAAGTACTGGTTCCACTTTATTTCACATTAGTCCAGCCTCATCTGGAATACTGTGTCTGCTTCTGGGCCTTGAACTTTTAATAAGGTTATAGGAAAAAAATGGAATCAGTTAAGAGAGCAATGAAGATAAATGGAAAACCCCAGGAGAAAATGTTGAAAGCTCTGGGGATCTTTAGCTTGGGCAAAAGAAGATAGGTGAGATATTAGGTGAGGTGAGACACAGAGCAAGATGATTTGTCAATGAACTTGAACCATCCCCAATGAACTTCTCATTTCTGGCTGAAGCCTTCAGGGCTGCACTAGTGTAACTAGTTGGTAAGTTTCAGAGGTGATGCACAGAGTAGTGATCATGCTATGCTGGGTCTTGTCTATTGGTGATATTTGCCCCACCTACTGTATAGACAGTAGGTTTTTCAACCTGCCCATTTATTTTTCAAGCAATCTCACTCTGTTGGAGACAATGCACAGGACTTAATCTACTATTTCAGTTCAGTTCAGTTCAGAATTTCAGTTCTTAATCTACTATGAGTGTTGTTCAGCACTGGTCATGCAGTAATGGAACTCACCTTGGCGCAAGTGGAACTTGGTGCCAAAATGCTCATTTCTGGAATGGAACAGATCAACAAAGCTGACCTGGCCTCTTCTATAAATGAGCATTTCTGTTTATCTTCAGTGTTGCTTTCTGAAGGGCTTCCTTTCTGTTGGACCAGTGTCTGGTACCCCAGTGGAACTTAATAACATGGTGAACAGTAACGTGGAGTTTGCTGAACTGGTAGCAAAGATAGATATAAACATTGTCAGCTTCTATTTTAAAGGATCAAGTTCAAAGAAACTTTTATTATGGAATGTTGTTGTTGCTGTTGCGTTTATCACCCCTCTATTGCAAAATCAACTATAATCAACAATTGCATAGTTATAGGCTATGCAATTGTGAGGGACTATTTGTGTATTTCGTACTTATCTTCTCCCTGCTGCATCCTCTTATTGGGAAGTGGAAATCAGATAGATGATATTGTATCTGTACTGAATGAAGAGTCAAGAAAGGAGGTTGCACCATTGGAGAATACAGGGTGCGGGAGCCCTGTGTTATGCCCCCACAATAGAGTGGGACTACCATGTGCCAGAGAATAATTGACACAAGATGGACCTCTCTGAACCTACACGTACAGTCTGCCATAAATTATTCAGGTTCTTCCTCTCACAGGAGCCTCTGGGTTTGCATTGTAGGTTTCTTTCCATCAGTGGGAGAAATATGGGAGGTGGTAAGCTTAAGGTGTGCTGCATTGTAAGCACCAGTTTTCTCAGATCTTCTGCCCATAGCATACCAGAACTGAACAGTAGCTTACAGACAACACCAGAGCATAAGCAGCTGCAAGGATAATATAAAAAAGACATTGACATTGGAGGCTTATGCCCATTTTCATATGGCCAAGCATATACAGCATCTTTTCTTTTGCAGAGAAATATTTCATTGGGTGCTGAAATATGAAAAATGTTCTCCTTGTAGAATAGTTTATGTTCACGCTATATTCAATATTCACACACAGTATCATTTTTAATATAAAAACACTGCTTTTACATTCAGGTTGGTGTTTATACATGGTTTCTGCTTCTTTCTAGCTATTCTTTAAGGACACAACCCTATGCATTTCAACATAGAGAAAAGACCTACACTCACCAGTATTCCCAAGCCACACTGGGAGGTGTAGGACTTTTTTCTGCCTAAGCACACATAAGGTTGCTCTCTGGGGTGACTAACACAGTGTTCGCACAACATGGCAAGCAACCCTGCATGGTTACCCAAGGTTACAGTTTTTATTTTTATTTTACCACAAGCTACCTGACAGACAATCAATTACTTCCTACTTTTATGGTTTCCATCCTCCTCACTTAGTCCTCCTACTGTTGACATGCATTGTATCAGCCACTGTACTTGAACTTCAATTCCTTGCCCTTTCTTCATCAGTGCACATACAGAGCCTGAATGAGTGGAGTGGCTCCAGCAGTTGCTGCTCTTTCCAGGAGACTTGGTAGTATTTACATTTCAGGACTGTGAAAACCATGATCCTGGGTTCAGACAACACGACAAGCCATGGCAATTTAGAGAAATTATAGACCAAACTATTGTTTCTTATCATGGATTCTAAAGACCAGACTTACCATGGCATCATACCATTACTGGGTTCATAAAACACATAGATTAATGAATGTAAAAACTACCACAGCTTGTTGTGCTGTCTGAACTCAGTCTCTGTGTGTCCTTTTTGTCACTGCAAGTAGTCTGTAGTTGAGGCCAGATCCGAACCTTAAGTCTTACCCCAGCTGATATGTAGAAAATGGAGAACAGCATGACCAAAAATTTCCACCACTTTATGTGCTTGTAATGGTGTTATAATATTGGAACCTAGCATCTGACTTTTGCACTGCTGTCCTGGTAGAACTATTTGTTTACTTACATAAATAAATCACATCCAATAATTATATTTGAGTGGTTTACACTAAACTACTGAAAACACCAGAACATAACTGCATGAAAATAAGATTAAAGCAACTCTTTCAAAGTGAAAGTTTTTACTTTGAAGATCAACCCAAATTACAAAGCCAAGAAGCCTAGAAAAATAAGGATGACGATGACAACCAGGATGATGACATTTGCCAGGCCTTGGAAAGACAATCAAGTGAGCATCAGGTGAAGACTGCTACAAAGCCTAAGTCCCACCACCAAGAATATCCACTTGTGGCAGTTCAGCTTACCACACTTCTAGGATAGAATCTGGAGAGACACCTCAAAGTATGGATGGACAGAAGATAGGCAGATGTTCAGGTATAATTTCTAGTACACTAAATCCTAAGGAGTGATGAATAGACAAAGGAAATGTTAGTCACTGCCATATCCAGGTTTTAGAGTGCCCTTGAGCAAGACACCCTCAATAGGCTATTTTTCTCCAGTAAGTCTACCTTTTCATCAGTACTGTCACCACCTTCTCTTATTGCTACCAGCAATTTGCTTGTCAGGCAGGCAGCCAAATATCATGGAGGCAGTGGTATCTACTGCTCTTCCTGTTGTCTGGGCTACAGCAGAAGCAGGGTGAACAAGCAGGTTGTAATGATGAAGAGAAACTAACCTGGAGGTTCTTGACAGTGAGAACCTCTTTGGGAGGTTCAGGCCCTCTGCAACTGCTTCATATCTGCTTAATATCTTAATTACTGCTTAATATCTGCAACTTATTGCAACACAGTGCTTTAGGTTTCTGGAAAGAGCAGTTGCTGTGCTAATGTTTGGCTCAGGGCAAGCTAGTGAACAAATGGTTTTCTGTGGACTTCACTGGGGTGGGGGTGGGGGGCAGAACTTGATGGGATTTTTAGATGGACTTTTGAGGCAAAAGTTACATTTCAGAACTAAGATCCAAAGAGTCTTTTGCCTAGCATTGCATGGCCAATAGGGGCACTGAGTCTCATCTTCACAAAATAGGCCCACTGTTTTGATTAGTGGAACAAAAGACCACAACAAGTTCCAGACAACACAATGGCCACACTCAAGGATTGAGCATGGGATAAGGTTGTTGAACTGCTGGTTGTTCTTGTGTTTTGAAACCCAGCTGCACTAACAACCCATGACTTGTTAACCACAAGCTACCTATGCCATTAAAGTATGGCTTATTGTGGGGCTGTGAACTTCAGGTTCTTCACCATGGCTTGTTACCTTGGTTGGGTTCAGACAACACAATAATTCATGTTTCAACAGTTTAATGACAACATACAGTCAATCCATACTCTTCCTGCATGTGGATTATGCTGTTGTCTGAACCCAGTCTATGTGTCAAGTAACATGCACACTTAGCAGAATGGAGACCACTTAGAGAGCCTTGATGTTGAAGAACTCACACATAACTATGGTCCTAGGCACTGCACACTCATGATGTGTAAACTTCTTGGTGAAAGAAAGATCTCTTCTATCCGCCTCTTTTTATGATATTTATGACAGATGAGAACAGCAACAGCCAAACTGAAATAATATTTCAGGAGCAGAGTATATTCATTGAAGAGGTGGGTGAAGCTGTTTTTTATTTGCTGTCCATATGGTTTTGATTTCTATACTGTGTCTTGATCTGCTCTTCCTTATGAATAATGTCCTTGCATTCAAAAGCCCCGTATTTCTTCCATCTTGCCAGAGTATTCGTCTGCTTGTTTCCAGTATTTTCAGTGCCGAAGTTTATATGCAGCATCAGAAACATCACTGCTGTATAGTTGCATGCCAGCTAGACAGAAGGGTAAATCCCAAATTTGTCTAAAGACTTTGCTAACCCAAATGTAAAATCTCAGTGTCAAACTCAAGGCGCAAAAGCATTCTTGAGATCCGAAATGGAATGCATTGGTTCTCTATTTATTCAGAAGGGGTTTGCAGCTCTTTGCTTGAAGTGGCAGTCTCCTGCTGTACCAGAAAATCTCTCTGCACAGCGTTGGAGGGCTGCCACTTGATGGAAATGTGTAACGTGCGTTGCCCGTACATACCATGGGATGGTGGATCTGCCCAGCAGATTAACTTCCACCTCACACACAAGTTTCATGTCACATAAGTTCCACACACAAGAATTCCTGATGTTGTGAGCTGATGCATTGACTCGAGGTGAAGTATGCACACCAGAATCTTCTGTGTCCGCAGTGGCATGAAGGGCAGACTCGCTCTCGCTCTCGCTCCCCCTCCCCTCCCCTCCCCCTCCCCCCCTCAATCTGTTTCACTTGCTCTCCCCCCCCCTCCAATGAATGATGTGGGGAAAATGTGCATGCTTCTTTTCAAGAAAGGGCACCTATAAATGTGCTATTTGCAGTGCATGTGTTAAAAAGTTCCTCTTTGTTAAATATATTTCCCACAGATGATTTAAAGGTGCGTAAGACTCCACTGTGAAACAGTTCTTCAATAAAATGGATATCAGCCTGTTTTTAATCATCCATCATTGCTCTGTCAAAACATTCTGGCATTGTGAGGCTATGCCAAGTATGTATAAAACTGGATCACTATGAAATGAAAAACCTATGTTTTAAAGAATTCCATATTTGTTTATATAAGTGTGTGTGTGTGTGTGTGTGTGTGTGTAAAACCATAGAAGCAATGTACCACTGAATACTAGCTGCTGGGAGGCAAATAAAGGGTTCAGTCTGTTAACTTCACATCCTGTTTGTGAGCTTCCCAGATGTATTTGACTGGTCACTATTGGCCACAGTATACAGGGCTACATGAGCCTTAACTGGATTCAGCAGGGATCTTCTTGCATTCTTACAGAATCAACTTTAAGCACATGAGATTCCATGTAAGCCCCATTTTGGAGAGAGGTATCACTAGGTATCCCACAGAATTACAGAACTGGAAAGAGTTTTGTAAATTATTCCTTCAATGCCCTTTCCTCTGAAATGAAGGACTGTAACAAATACTAGTCCTACTCAGGGGAGATTCATTGACATGACTGAGGTTTACATGAGACTAAAATTTGATACAACCCTTTGCTTACAACCCATGCTGAGCTTACTATGAGCTAAACCCAAATGACTTTCAATCAACCTAGACCTATTCCTAGCTGTTCTCTCAATACTGGCTAAAGTCTACAGGGGTGTACTGACAATGCATGGCAGGCAAGAAATTTGCTAGTTGGCAGGCAAGAAGTTTGCGGAGAGCTTACTTTGTGATTGGATGGGAAAACTGGAAGAATAATGGATAGCAAAATATTTGGAAGATTTCTTGAGACCTTGAAATTCACTGAATGCTTCTTCAAGAAGATGCATGCTCTTCCATGGGGAGCTGCTAAAATCTCAGGCTTCATTGGGCTGGATGTGTCCTGCATACCTGGAAACAATGCAGTAACAGAGGTACCCTCTTACTCTGCAGTCTTGGAGAGTCAGAGTGTGTCAGGGGAGCGCAGGATGGAGGGAGCCCAGTCCTATGCATTTTTATATTCGTAAAACACCTTTCCACTGGAAGCACTTGAAATAATGATAATATTAATAAAATAACAACATATTGCACAATAATACTAATACTAACACACATCTCTTGCCATGGAAGCTAATTTGTCTTGTCAATGAATTTTCCTGAAGACAAATGATGTAGCCTGTGAACTGAACATCCAGCCAATACCTACTAATAATGATCCTACTAGCCATTTGAATGCAATTATAGCTATCCCATATGTATCGATCTGTGCATGGAAAAAGACTGGCCTGTGACTTCTGCAACCTTTTTGGAGAGTTGAATGGTGACTGTCTTTGAATTAGCATCTAGACTTGTAATTTCACCAGGTGCCAGTTTCCATCTTGTTGTTGTTGTTTTATCATGTTGCAGTTATTGGTTGTTTAGTTTTGATATTTTCAGAGTAAATAGGGGCCCATAGCTCCTGCCATTTTTTCATTCCCATGAATGGTCTGGGTTACCCGTGAGGCACAGAGACTTAGGAAGTGAAGCTGGTGGTTGGCTGCAGGCCAGCACTCTCCTTTGCAGAACCTCCAGGTACCATGAAAAAGAATGAAAAAGGAAAGGTACTTCTTTCATTTCTGTCCGGTAAATTGGGGAGAAGAAAACATTGCCAAGCTGGATGGGAACTTTCAGGGAAGCTAGCAGAGAGTAGCGAGAGATGACAGCAGAAAACCTGCAGGGCAGGGACAGCTTTCTGAGACTGAAGAATGTTGCATGCTTGAATATCTAATGGATGGGTGGGCTCTGCTTGTGGATTGAAAAACAGGGAGAGAGAAAAGGCAACAAAAATTGAGGCCAGATACATGTTCTTTAAAACCTTATCCATGGTGACTTGTGGAATCTGCCAGAACTGGGATGGGAATTTGACTTCCAAGATTGTCAATGCCTCCTTGAGAGATAGTGAACTATCTGCAGCTTTCCAGGAGGAAGTGGTGAGGCCCTTGTCGAAGAAACGTAACACTACGATTTGGATAACTACCATGCAGTATAAAATTTGCTATTATTGGACAGGGTTCTGGAGGAGGTAGTAGCCTCACAACTCCAAATGATGTGGAATGACACTGATTATTTAGATTAATTCCAATAAGGTTTCAGACCCGATTATGGAATAGAAACAGATGTAGTCACCATGGTTGTGACTTTTGCCAGGGAATGGCTGGTAAAATGCAACCTGCTTTGTTTTCCTTAATTTCTCAGCATCCACATTGGTAACCTTCAAGACTGTCTATTTAGGTTTGGCATAGGAAATGCAATGTTAAAATTATTCTGGCCCCTTCTGGAAAGGCATTCTCTGAAGGTGGTGCCAAGGAGCTTCAGTTCTACCATATGGTCATTAGCCTGTGGGATGTTACAAGATTGTCTTCCATCTGCTCTGCTATTTGACTGCCACTCTTGTTTCCATCTTCAGATCCTAAGGAGACTGTGGAACTAGTGCCTGGAGGCTGTTTTGTGTTGGATGAGGGGAAACAAATTGAGACTTAATCCTGACACAACCAGAGAGAAGCCAACTATTCTGCATGAAAGGTTTAGGTGGAATTTTACTCCCTCTAAAATATCAGGTGTAGAGTCTGGGGATGCTCAGGTAGCTGAGTGTCCAGACCTGCATTTTATCAGCTTAGGCTGGTGTGCCAGCTGCAGCCCTGTCTAGAAAGGGGGGATTCTTGTCTCGGTTAACCATCCAGCAGAGTTGCCCAGTTTGAATTACTCAAATGCACTGACCATGGGGCTGCCTTTGAAGATGGTTTGGAAAGTTGGGATGGTTGATACAGAATGCAGCTGCCTGAGTTTTGGACCTGAGACTGTCAGATCACATAATGCCTCTATGGGGTCAACTACACTGATTACCAGTGTGTTTCTGAGCTCAAATGTTTAAAATGTTGCTATTGACCTTTAAAGTCTTTAAAAGTTTCAGATAAAATTACTGGGAGAACTATCACTTCCCGACCACCATTTAAGGTTAGAAAAAGAGGCCTATCTCACTTGTCCACCTTTGAGGGCAGCTCGGGGCACAAACAGATTTTGTCAGTGGCCTCCCATCTCTATCAGGGTTCCTTCAGGGCCCATTTATTGCTGGCTTTTACAAAGGCCCTGGAGACTTACTTGTTTACTCTGGCCTTTCCCTGATTATATTTTATTGGATACTTATGCTTTGTGGCTGTTTTATTGACAATTTTCTGAATGTTTGCTGCCCTGTTATTTTATTGGATTTAAAAATATTACATGAATTTTAATGTTGTAAGCTGACATGGGAGGAATTCTTTATTTAATTCTAAAATAAAGATACATATTTTAAATAACTGCATAAGATTAAGGAGACATTTTTGGAAGGAAACTGAGAAACCGTGTGACTTTTCAAATGGGTGCACTGGGGAGAGGGGAGAAATGTGTATGTAGGTATGCATGTATGTATATGGGATGCATCCTGGATTCATCCAAAGCCTGAGCCTAGTTGGTCTTCTTTGTATCATTTTTTGTGCTTCCCAAGGAGAAGTGGACTTTCCTCCAAAGTGACCCAGAGTGGACCCTGTCCAGGGCCTCAGCTGCAGTTCAGCTTTCGAAGTACAATGTGTCTCCAAGAATGTGGTCTTTTGCTTCTTTTCTCAAGATACAGATGGGGTAGAAGAAGGAAAGGGGGAGAAGAGGATTGAATGACTGACAGGTCTACCTTGAAGCCATAGGACTTGCTTTGCTAAGAGTTCTCCTTTCACTGTGCTTTGGGGCAGGGCTAAGATAGGACCCTGGGATGACCATTCTTCTAATGCTACCAGGCATGGGTGGGTGGAGGGGAATCGTATTCCTTTCAAAATTTTCAGGTTTCCTGGCAGATATTTTTTTAAATGAAGAATGCCATTTGCATACACATTGACCAAACATTTCTTGTGGGTGTATGGGATAGCAAAGAAAATAAACCACTCACTTCCTTTCCTCATAAAAGGGAAGAGCACCTATCCTGCTGCACCTATCCTTCTGAAACTTGGGGACACTTCAATGCTATCTCTCGTTTTTAGAAGAATTGTCTACAAGGAACATAAGGGTATCCCATGTTTTTTCATTTGCAGAACTCTAGGTGGTGACATGAGGTTCTAGATGGTGTCCTTTGACCAGATCCAGACCTGCTTAGCCTTAACAAGGTGACTACTTCATTTGCCTTTAAGATCCGACACTGGAATAAATATGCCCTCCTTTTTATATGATCAAAGTTGCACAAACGTCCCTACACTTATTCATCTGAAATGTGGTGGGCTCATAAGTGGAACTATCTATGCACATTCTTTAAATTTCCTCAAAAAATTAAGGGAAAGTTATTGCCCATTCCCTTTATAAAAAAATCAAAGTATAAAAATGTGCAGCTCAGACATTTGGCAGACACTGTTATATCCTATGGCACTACTGTGCTCATGTGCAATTCAGCAACAGGGGAAATAGCCATCTTTAATTTCCCATGATAGGCATGAAGGTACTGGGAGGTATGAAGTCTCAACTTGGGTTAAGTACCAATCAAACGAGATGGCCACTGAATAGGTCTGAGCAGAATCAGCATATTTTGATAGGGGTCCAGGCCAAATCTGTAGTTGGTTACACATACGTGCATAATTTTTGTGAATGGTATGCATGGGTGGGTGGAGAGAGAGAGAGAGAGAGAGAGAGAGAGAGAGAGAGAGAGAGAGAAAGAGAGAGAGAGAATGGCGAGCTAGGTTGGGGATGGGGTACAATGTAGCTGGAAGAGAGAAGAAGAGTTTGCTTTCTGTGAAATAAATTTCTTCTGCCACTGAACTTTACAGGCTCAAAGATGTTGCTTAGTCCGCTGAGGTTCTGGCTCTACCTTTGGCTTGCAATGTCACCCATGGCAGCCATGCTGTAATGCTGGCCAGGAAAGTTTCTCAAACAAGCCCCAAACAAGTCCACAAGCCCCAAAAGTTTGTCTGCCCCTCATCTATGTTGATTAGCAGCAGCTTTCCTGGATTGTACACACCTGTACTGGGAACCTGTGGCATATGAAATGTGTTCTGCTACTGAGCCCTGGCCCTTCCCAGTATGAACCATCTAATAGGTACCATCATACTCCTGCCCCTCATTGAAGACCACACATGAACTGCAGTAGGAGAGAACTTATTTATTCAGAAAATGCTCTGGTTTTTTTTCCAGCAACAGTACTTGATTGTTGGAAATGGAAACAGAAGTGCTTTCTTGAAGTGAAAGAAAATGTGGATTGCAGTCAAGAAATGAGCAATAGTCACACCATTTAGAAAGACATTTTAGCCTAGGCTGCTTTTATTTAATCTTAAGAAGATATTTACAACTAATTTTGCTCTTTTATAAAATGAAATCCAATTTATCTTCCTATTAGTTGAATAAATAATCATGTTGTTTCTTTTAAGTAAGATTTCAGCTTGTTGAAGGCTACAGAATTGCTCTGCACATAAGGCATCAATTTTCTGATCATTCCCTTCCATTATTTTAGCTCTAGAACAACAGTACATTTCCCTATTATGTGAAATTGCCACAATAGTAATGTCAGTTTTGTTCTCATAACCTTGGAATTCAAATTCTGATGACTTGCTTACATTAGCTCATTCTCATAAACATTATGAGACTAGTTGATGAAGGACAATAGCTTGCAAATCTCCCCCCCCCTCCTGTCTGAAAATATATATATTTTTTGAAAAGTACAAGAATTAGTTGACACAGCCAATGGTTAACAATAGGTTTACATGGTGCCAGGTAGTACAAAGAACAAGCACAACATCTGGTGTCTTAAGGCAGAATTTTATGCAAGTTTAGAAAGAAAACATGCCTACTGGATTGGGCATTATGCATCATAAGCCCCTTTTCTGTGTAAACTTGCACAGGATCACACTGTGTGTTTAAATATCTCAAATTAGTCCTGCTGTTATTTTGTCAAAGCAGTATCCAGTGCTGCCCACCCAGTGGTGGGATCCACCGGTAGCACAGTGGGAAGCTAGCGGTTGTGAAGGCAAGTGGAAAGAATCGCAATATTCTCTTCAGGATACTCTGCTGACCTGTCCTCTTCTGAAAACAAGTGTTCTGCTTCTTTCCAGGAACACTTTAAGAAGCACTAGTTCTTTTGGCATTAGCGCAAGGTCCCGGAGGCACAACTGAACTAGTGGAAATGTAGCAGCAGTACTGCCTTCTGCCTTTGCAGATACAGCAAACTGAGGGATGGCTTTTGTATGTGCTTACAACATACTCTTTCACTGAGCTACAACTTTTTTGTTTTTGTTCAGCTAAATAGGTCTGACCAGGCCTGCCCAAGAAGATTTAGCGCCTGAAGCAAAGCCCAAAATCTTTTTCCCATTCCACATACAGAAGCTGATTGGACTGGCCATGGGACCATAAGCATCACAACATTTAAGGACTAGACACACAGCTCTGTCCTCCCATAGAAGATAATGGCTGAGGGACCCAGAGGGAATGGCTTCTGGGCTCTTGTAGCTGCACTCCACCACTTACTGCCTGTGGCCCTTTGCTCATTCTGCCTAGTAGTGTTATGGGCTTGGGTGCCATGTTGCCACTGGAATCATCTTCCAAGAAGTAGCAGAATCTTTACAGAAAGAACAAGTTGAAGTTCAAGCCTTCAGATCTGCTTTTTGGAGAGGCAGCAAGCTAAGTTCCTTGGGCAAAGGAGGATGCAGGACCACCACCTAGCCATCAAGAAAGCTGCTTCCTTAATGTTCATGTTTGGATGGTGACCAAGCAAAGGAGTGCTCACTTACTGAAGAGAGCAACTCATGAATTGGAGTCTTCTCATGAAGAGGACATCTGATGAGCACCAAAACATATACAGCTGGGCCTCAGGTGAGGCTGTGGTAACTCCAGGCACTGTGGTAACTTAGATCTCAGTTGTAACTTGTGTCCTGATAGAAATGACATCCTGGGGCTTTCTCTCTTGATCTGGCTATGTATCTGGATCTCAGTGCTGTCTGGCTTTGCTTTTGACTGGACTTGGTTGAACTCCTGGGTTTTGACCTCGGCTGTGCCTCCTCTTCCTCCCTTGGAAAACTTCTATTTGCCCGGGAAAGGTGTGTCTGACCATTTGTTTGCTAATTTGTCTTCCCTATCTTATTCACCCTGTAACTGCTCAGCAAAGAACTAAGCTAGACAAATAGTACGACTGAGTCTAATTGAGCTCCAGTTTCTGATGTTGCCTATTAGAGCTTTATGCAAATTAGAGCCAAGCATCCTTTGCCCTGTTTATGGGCAAAGAAATTGGGGAGACAATCTCATTGAGTTTTCCATGGATAGGGCTCACCCTCAATAGGTGTTGTAGCACAGCTTCTTTCCTCTCTCCAGAGGCTTGTTTGTTTTGTATGGTAGCTGTATAGATAACTCTTTACCTCCATTTTTGTATCTTCCACAAGGGACCAAGTTTGCTGTCATTCTGGAGTGTTTTGTGTAGAGGACAGGAGAGGTAGATATTACCTCTTCTCCCAAAAACATTGAATAAAAATTAGGAGAAAATTTGACCTTCTGTTTCTAGCAGGATAAGAAAAGCAAAGCAAATCTTCTGAAAAGATTGACTCAGTTCTAGTTCTCATGTTTTTGGGCTTCAGTCTCTTTCCCCACCTCTTCCAATCACTTGGGCACTTGTGGATACACTTTACTTCTAACAAGATACTTCTAATTAGCACTGTGCCAATTTTCTATCTATTTAATTATGAATATTCATTGTATGGTAGGGTGAAAAAATGCAATGAACATTGTAGGAAGGAGTGTGAATTCTGAAGACACTTCTCAATATGCAAGGCTTAGCTTACTGTAGGGGGATGGCTGAGAGGTATGCGTGTTCTTTATTTTATAACTCTTATTTAAGTCTGTGCTTTGCACACACACC
This sequence comes from Varanus komodoensis, assembly GCF_004798865.1. Taxonomy (NCBI): domain Eukaryota; kingdom Metazoa; phylum Chordata; class Lepidosauria; order Squamata; family Varanidae; genus Varanus; species Varanus komodoensis. The sequence continues at coordinate 2,568,192 of NW_025335641.1, forward strand.
GTCCCCCCAGTTTGCAACAGCACATGAGGAGGAGTGCTACAAAGCACAGAACAGGCAAAACAAAGAACACACAAAACCCCCTCATTCACACCCTTATAGTAAGGCAAGCACTGAAGCTTTGTACATTGAGAAATCTATGAATTTCTCATAATCCCTGCAGATGGGCCAGAAAAACAACATGAAGGGAAGCAAGAATGGCAGGTGGTGTCTTGACCCAATGGTACTTATACTGGGTTAGTGTGTGCTCATCATTCCCCACTCACAGCTGTTCACAGGTTCTTTAGTTTCACTTAGGTGTCTGATGAGCATATTCAATTACCTTGCGAAAGAGTGGGTGATATACAGCATTAAATTGTAAAAAGAAAAGACAGCGTGATTTATGCTGTTCTGCCACACCCTAGTGCCACTTAGAGGTTATGCAGGGGAAGACAAGAAAAGAAAATAGTCCTTGACTGGTGCACATCTCTCAGTTCTCAAAAGCAAAAGCTGCTTAACAGTCTTGTGCAGAAAAGTTCAATACTGCTACTTCCCCAAAAGGCCTGTAGCAGTGCTGTGCCCAGCTCCAGGGGAATGGAACTAGTGTTCTGTCAAAATAATACAGTCATAAAATAGTAGAGCTGGAAGAGTCTGGGGTCCATTGGATTCAGCCCCCTCTCAGAAGGCTGCCCACTTGAATGCCTCTAGTGTGGGGAGCCCACAACCTCCCTGGGTACTTGGTTCCATTGTTGTACAGCTGTAACTGCCAGGAAATTTTTCCTGACATCTAGCCAGAATCTGGCTTCCTGTAGCCTGAGCCCATTGTTCTGTGCCCTGCACTCTGAGAAGAATGCTTGCATTCTATCCTTGATCACCTTATATATAAGGTAAGCACAAGAACCACAAACCCAACCAATGAGAATTTCTCTAAAATTGTTTTCACCTTTGAATCTCTTTTCAAATGCAGTTCTGTTCTATCAGACTGAATGATGGCAATGAACCATTTTAAGATGTTAGGCATGGCTACCTCTGCGAACAAAATTGTGGTACTTGAGTTTTGGACAAATGAGAAGGGTGGAGAGACTGTGTGAAATTCATAAGAACCACTCTAGATTTTTTCTAAATCACAAACCCTCTTTAACCTTCAAGAAACAGTTCCTGGGGCATCACAATGGGTGAGGATCCTGGGTCTGCTTAGTTCCCTTTCAAGGCAACAACCAATAACAAATATAATGCAATAACAAATAAGCTTTTGGAAATAGGCTGTGCTTGTATACTGGACTGAAATGCACAAAATGCAGCTGTCTCTTAGACATGGAAGCAGCTGGCAAAAGAATTGTTAGTAAATGTACAAGATAGATTCACAGTGATCATTATTTTTGGTGACACTCTAGAGAGCTGGTCCTGACAGGATATGAAACTCTGGACTGAGGGAGTTAATCTTTCAAACTTAGTTCACTAAGCCATCCCCTTTAGCTAAGGAAACCTTTTTAATAAAACAAAAGGTCATTAGAAATAAAAGCATACAAATGATAGTGTAGTTGTAGATCCAAGCTCATGTGATACCACATACCGCATTTGGCTCTGTTTTGGAATTAAAAATTTAGGCCCACTCAGGGGTTCTCTCTCAGTTTATGCTCAACCATCTAACCTAGATTGATTGACAACTTCTGGCTGTAATCCTCAAAGCACTCACTTTAGAGTAGTTGTCCTCATGAAAATCTTTAATGACAATGCTCTGGAATAAATAACCCAAGGTTTGCAACCCAGCTGCAACCAACTACTCTCTTTCAGTGAAAAAATGGACAGATGGATTGAATGGCTACATTTTAGCTCAGTGTGAAAGACAGGGATTTTATGTTGTGCTCTATGACAGAGTCCCTCAGTGAAATAGAACATGATATTTCTGCTTAACTGGGCTGAGCTTCCATTGTCCTCAGTGGATTGTCACTTGTTTGCTAGAGGCAGCAGCCAGAAATTTGTGTGCCAGACTTAGATTTAACACAGTCTGCATACACTCCAGTTTCATGTGAATTAGCTGCTATAATATTGCCACAGTGGTCTATTATCTGAACTTCCTTTAATCACTTATTATAACAGAGCACTTGCGGAATTGTTTTTCATTTCAGCAGAATTCCTGCATCATAGTACATAATGTGAAATGTCATGAATTGATGGGGTGGGGGATAGTACTGATTCCTATTTTGTCTCCCCCATGATGAATTCTCAATGATTCTTAAATGTGGCTTCAGTGATATCAAACTGTCTTGATTCTTCAAGTATTAACTATCAAATGGTTACTTAAGGATAAGGCTACCTCAAGGAATGACCTCACCTGTACTAGCCTTTCAGGCTACTGTGATCTTGAAAGGAACTAGTCTATACTGCAGCATATGGATTTGGGTTTGGTGGTGACAATGAGATAAGCCACCTATGTAGTGGTACCAGCTCTGAGGAATGATGTCTTCTCTGAGATATAGCGACCCTCAAAACTGAAATGTTTTAGGCATTTGATAAAAACATGTCTACTTTGGCTCTTCTTCAGGCATAAGCCCATTTTAAACCACTCTCTAACATAATTGGATTCCTTTTGTGTACCATTTTAGGATTTATTCAAATACAAAGCAATATATAAAAATTACTAATATCATATTTGTGTTCTGCCATTTAATTGGCCTTGTTCCACAGAAGCCAGTCTTCAGAATGGATTTAAACTTATTTCCGGATTCCATTCGAGGTAATCACCCACCTGCAAGTTCAAATCCAAATAATGTAGAACATACAAATTGGAAGCATCCATTCAAGATGCAGCTGGGCAGACATTTAAGATTTAACCTGGAGCCCTGCACTGAGTAGGGATTAGACCCATGGCCTGCTTGGTCCCTTCCAACTCCATGTCCTTTTTGTTTAGGAGGTAGCCACTGGGTTTTTTTCCCATTTAAATCCAATGCAGACATCTTGGCAATAAGATTTCACTTATTACCATACATAACGGTAGTAACATAAACTTCATGTGAAACAAATGCATCTGAATCATTGAATCTAATACTTGAAAATCTTCCTTTAGCTTCTCAGGAAAACTTTCACCGAAGAGGTCTCCTGAGAAATGCTCTTGTGTTGTATGCTTTTCATCATGGTTGAATAATGCACAACAAGGATCAACTGTCAGAAAATTCCTTTTGAGAACAATCATTATTCTAATAATTATCTAAGGCAACCTAGCATCTTCTTGCATAATAAGTTCGTGGACTCAATTAAATGGGCTTAAAATATTATGGTAGTTCCACTTGTCCTTCAGAAAGAGAGCATAACACAGCCTGACAAAAGGAAAATAACTTTCAGAGTTGCCATTGAGAAGTCCTTGGTGAGCATTTGTTCACATAAAACCACTGTACAATTTAATGGGAGTAACAGTCTCTCCTCAAGAGAAACTCAGACTCCAATAACTGGCCAAGGGTAGATCAGACTTGATGTGATAATTGAGAATGGTCTAGAGAAATCACTAGCCACTACTTTTACTCTTTTTCACGTTTATGAACAAAATGTCTGAGTGGTTTTTTTTAATGAAAAAGTATTGGTAGGATACAATTTAGTTGTATGCAGGTCATGAACCTTTCCTGTGAATAGTAGACATCCATTAATGATTATTATTTCTACAAGAATAAAAAGAAATTAATATTTTAAATGACCATTTAACCATTCCACCCCACTGTTATGAATCTCTTTGAATTGAAATTGGCAAATGAATTCTTAATGACCATATTTATATGGAAATAACAGGGATTGGTGCTTCATTCTTTTAATTATTTGAAATAGCAACATGTGTTCTGAAGGGGCAAAGCTGGGGTACAGATCAAACATTTTCAGTTCCTTTTCCCCAAAATTAATGAGATATGTTTAACAAGAAAAATTACTGAAATGCTCTAAATCCTAATAATATTCCCCCTCCCAAATTGTAAAATCATAAACTTGTATGACTGAGACTGCTGGTAATGTGGCTAAAACAAAAACAAACTAACATCTATATCTAACAATACAGTGATTAGTTAATGCATGGTAATTAAAATATTTATACCCTTCTCTAAGTGAACAAGATAGCTCCAATTAAAGGCTACATCCTAATAGCCAAAATCTCACATAGGGGTGACTTATCAAATGTCAGTATGCTGTAGCTAAAAAACTTCAAGCAGGACACACAATAGGAGGCATTCTGTTTCTATTACTGCTACTACTACTACTAACTGTGGGCTTTGCTAAATTGTACTGGCTGAAGAATATATGGATTTACTTGATGCCAGGAAGGAAGGAAAAAGAAGTCATTGTCTGATTTCTGTTAGAAGTCATTGTCATTGTCTGATGAAATCTGTTAAGTTGAAAAAGTTTCAACAACTGGAGAGGATACTTTAAAACCTCTGAATAGCCCTGACTCCAGAGCATCACAAAACAATCCCCAATACTTTAAAAAAAATATGAGAGAGCAGCCATCCTAAATCCCGTGCTTTCCAGATGTCTGGACCACATCTCCCATTTTCTGCAGCCACCACAGCTGAAGGTGAGACATGGTGAGGTTCACATTCATAGGAAGTGAAAGGGACATGATTCAGTCTTACGACATTTGCAAATCATGGAAAAGGAGAGCTTGCACACTTTATCTATAGACAAAAGGGCAAGTTGTGACTTCAGTGGGGTGGGAAGTTGTCCTGTGCACATTTGGACATGCGTGCAATTCCCACCAACCCTTTCCATTATATGAGATGAGCTGTAGCTCCGATAAAGCAGATGCACAGCTTCAGTCCCCAGTATCACTGGGCAAGTGTTGACATTACTCGACGAGTGTTGACAATACTGGGGTAGATGCACCAATGATCTGACTTGGTGAAAGGCAGTTTCTCATAGTTCTATTTATGGATATGTGAAGAATCTGGTCAGGGGTGGGAATCTATTGGATTCTCTGGGCCAGGCTCCCTCAGACTCCAATTTCTGGTGTTGCACCTAGAAAGGAGCCTCATATAACTGCTGGCAGTGCCCCTCCCCTGCACCGAGGGCAACTGCCTTTTGAGAAGCTGCAACTCATGCGGAAGAAGGCTGATCACAAGGGGCCTCGGAAGCCTAGGAAAGGTCAGGAGTATGTTACCACCAGCATCAGAGGCATAATTGTATGCCTCTGTTTACCAATTAGTGGGAAACACAACTGGGAAGTTACTATTCTGGGCCAGCCCAGGACATTTTGCTGCTTGAGCCAGAGTGGCAAATGGTGCTCAAGTCATCCACAAAAGAGGGTGCCTAAAGCCCAAAGGCAGACCAATTATTTGGTACATGATGTAGCAGAAAATTTCATAAGTACTTCTCCCCACTTCTGGCAGCTGAAATACAAGAATAAACATGTAAATAGCTCCATGATAACTTCATGATGGGGACAGCCCTCACACTTGTACATTTTAATCTTAATTGTGGGCTTCCTACAGGCACTGCATGAACACAATGCTAAACTTGATAGGTCTTGGCCCGAAGCATGGTTCTTCTTATGTTCTTAATTCTAGTGATAGACTGAAAAGCTGTGCAGGATTATTTACTGATTTATGAAGTTTCTACATCCAAAAATGTATCTGGATTTGTTTGTTTGTTTGTTTGTTTGTTTGTTTATTGTGCCTGTGGTGTGAAGGTGGGATGCCAGATTCTAGCTTGCTCTGTTTCCTGTCTACTTTCAAACTAATCTATGCTGTTTCAGAGACGGGTTCCATGACTAGTGCATAGAGGGCACAACATCAAGGAATTAAAATCTGGGCCAGTAATCAGTTTGAAATTGGTTGTTGTAAGAATTTCACAATGTTAAGAAAAGTTTGTTTCATACTCCAGTCTCCCTGGAATACTAAACTCTATATGATATTATGTTTGTGGCATTGAAGTTTGCTTATTTATTTATGTATTTATATATGATTAAATGTATATTGCACAAGTCAATAGTCCAACAGGAGTTTCCATGCATATTACAAACCACCCAATGCAAATATTCAGCTTCTGGACTCAATACAGTTATTTTCCTGTTTTTTATGCTTAAGGGTGAGGTGGATTGTCTGGCAAAATCAGGTTGTTCACATGGTGTGTGCAGCCTGGACTACACACAGGGGTAAGGAAATCTGTGTAATATGGCTACATTATGCATGATTAGAAGAATGCTAAGCTTTGCCCTGATTATTGGTGTGCTGGTCTAAGGTCCAGAATTTTCAGTTGCTCAGGGAAGCACACAGTTGACCTTTCAGGTTTTATAAGGAAGGAGAAATGGCTATTTGGAAGGGATTAAAATATCACACAGGGCATGGCTGATGACTCAGGTTTCAGGAGATAAGGAAGCTAAGAGCCAAATTACAAATATCAAGAGAAATATGAACATACATATTTTCTTTTCCTCCTGATTACAGCCATGAAGGCCTTTAATCCACACTAAGTCTATAGAGCACAGTGAGGAAAGCTGATGTTTCCTTCACACCATTTTCCTGACGAATATTGGCCCTTTATGACATCGAAATTTTCCCAGGTCAGAATAAGGGGCAGGTAGCCAAGTAAGAGACTAAGAAGCAAGAGTAGTTTAATCTGATACGAGACCTGAAGGAATTTCATAGTCCTTGAGATGAAGGGAATCTGCAGTGCCGGCCATTCCTACCCTGGTGCCTTTTAGATGATTTGGACTGCAACTTTCAGGATTCTAGATATCAGCAAGTGCTGACGGAAGCTGCCGTCTGATGCACCAGGATGGAGAGCGGCTGTATGCAAAATGCTTTGGAAGATGGACGTATGGACAAGGTGGTAAGTGGAACTAAGCACATTGTAGGCTATAGTCTGAAAAACCCAATCTACTTGTTTGGTGGGCAGAAATAGGAGGACAGTTCATCTAATTTGGAGATCTTTTAAAGAAAAAATTGTGAACTTAAAATTGCTTAACAAAAAACAAAACAACGAAAATGTAAGGAGCAGCTCTACCAGCCTAGCCAAGGGCATAAACCCAGTTCCGCCAGGCCTTGCTTCTGTTATCTCTGTAGCCGTGTGACCTGTTAGTCGTAACCTGGGAAAACGAGGATTAAATATGCATATTAATTAAAACAACACAGCTCCTTGGTTTGCAGGTTTCTAACTACTGATTCTCAGTTTTCAGCCATTCCACAGGTAGAAGTCTGTCACTGGGAAGCTATTCCCTTGACCAGAAAAAACTGCTTCAGCCTTCCAAAGTTCCTGGCCTATCTTTTTGTGCAACTTGTTAATTTGCCCCTAATTAGACAAAATCCATATGCTCACCATAATTAAGACAAATGGTCTTATCTCTGACCTCCTCTGCTGGCACCCTAACTCTTAAATTTTAAGCACTGACATTAAAATGGCATTGCAATTCAAATAATAAATGGAACAGTGTTGCAAAGTCACATTTCTTCATTTGCTTCATCTTTCATCAGTGAACATTCTAAAGGCAAATATTTGATATTATTAATAATGCTAGACTCTGGAGTTAAAGATCAAACAGGGGCTACAGAAATCCTTACAAAAGTTTTAAAACATCATTTAGTTTTCTTGAAGAAGTATGCAAATCAATGTCTGGAATATAGCCCAGAAGAAAAATATATTTTAAAATATATTTGACTTCCTCTTTAGTTCTATTTAACCCTCCACATTTTTCCTGCTAAATGTTTGCCCTCAAGCCTGCTGTGAAGAAAATAATGAAAGAAACTATTTAAATCCCTTAAAATATTGTCAGCCACTCTTTCTTCTGTCATTACCTTTCAGCTGCCATGAACAGCATGCAAAAGTGCTAAGCATCTATCACTGGATTTTTAGGCTGCCTACAGATTACAGAGTATTGTCTATGTACTGGTTGGGCTGTTTCTTTGTTTATCTGTTTGAATGCTGGCCCAGCGTAGCAATGGGCTCAGAGGCAAAGTGTCTTGAGAGATCCTGTCACTCCCTTGTTTGGAATTAGGGGCCATTAACATCTCCCCAGCACTCCATGTCCCAGGAACTGCTGCATAGGGCACCCCCCTTTCTCTGTGAAATAGCAGCACTGGCCATGTGAGAGGGGAAATCCATGAAGACAGAAGAGACAGCAACATTTTTAACCAGTGTTGGCCTAGCAGGGAGAGGAGTGTAACAGCCTTGGATGCTTCTTCAGGTAATGGTTTGAGCACTGATCCTAACTTAGGAAAAGTAGTGGGATGAAAGGACAGTAGGTGTACAGCGATCTGGTACTCCCAACTACAAGAGTCCCTCATTCTTTTCACCTTATTTCATACAGGCTATTATCCATTTGTAAAAGACATACATAGTTCATGATTCAGACGACGATGAAAATTGATTATCCAAGACCCGAAGTAAACTTAATGTGTGAGGCAAAGATATGAGCCTGAATCTGTCCCACACCAGCCCAATACAATGCAATTAATCCTCTGTTGAGATTTCTATTAGCCACCAGAAATTATTATTGATGATGATAATGTACTTCATAAACGAACAGTTCACTGAGGAGATTTGGAATTCCATAGTCTAGCTTCTATGCAATACTAGCTCTCTTATGGTCTTACATGTGTTTGTTGGACTGCAACTCCAATCCTTTACCATTGGCTATGCTGGCTAGGGCTAATGCAAATTGTACTTCAACAATGTCTTGCGACCCATATTTTGCCTACCCGTGCTGTAACTGCATTCTCAAGTGAGTCAGATTTACAGATTGTATGACCAGGACAAATCAACATTCAGAGACCATATTCAGTGAGCATCTGAATGACATAAACTGAAAGACTGTAATTAGTAATCTGTGGCCTATTTGTACCATTCTTTGTTCTCTGTTTGGTATTCTGATTGTAAATACACTTCAGTTTACAGATGCATGGTACTGTTGATGAAAACAGATTGTTCCTATGGCTGAAAGAAGAATGAGAGAATATTTTACAAAGATTCTTGAGGACTAGTTCCTCCCCTGTGGCTTACTCTAATATATATGGCCATTGGATGAATACCTAAAAGTATTTTTGCTGCTGCTAACTAAGGTCTACATAGGACAGTTGGAACAACTTCTGTTCAGTAGTTGTTCCTTAAAATTCCTGCACAGTGTAGAACAGTGGTTTAAATGGTGTTCCTAGAGAGCTCATGAACCTCTTTGAGAAACACTTGGTAGTGCACTTGTCTCCATACCATGCAGACAAACAACATTCAGACCACTATACAAAGCAGTCACTGTTCTGCAGCACTTTAGATTGCCTAGTGTTTTGTAGACTAGTTCTTTGATGGAATCCTAAGATGGTCATGCATGGTATAAGGCCATATAAGCACTAGAAGTTTTATACCGTTGAGGGAAAAATGTGTAGGGTTGGACCAATGCATTGATTATGGAAGTGCACTTGGTTTTCATGATATTTCCTAAAGGGCTGTTGCCAGATTCCCTGCTACGTTAATGAACATCCAGCATAGCTAGATTTGGTTCTGACATGGGAACTTCAACTGGAATTCTGGGTTTGGAGCCTGAAAATGAGCTGTGAGAGCATACAAATGTCCAGGACCAAAAAGGAAATTTGTGTGTCTGTGTGTGTGTGTTCTCTCTGATTATGTTCTGATGTATGGTGGATTTTCTGCCACAACTTCCTTTTCTTTCTATTTGACTGAGGGAGAAACTCATATATACAATATAAAAGATTTAAAGTGGTCCCCATGTTGCAGTTTAGTTTTGAGTCCAGTGTTTGATAAGACTCATGATTGCTGGCCTAATGCATAATAGCTGCCAACAGCTTTAGGTATACTTTG
>NW_025335641.1:2578047-2586143 GCF_004798865.1 Varanus komodoensis
CAAAGTATAATACACATGTATACAGACAATGTATATACAGAAACCAGATGGTAACATTTCTTATATAGGAATAATTCATTAACCTATTCAGAGACTTCTGAGGTTGCTCCTGAACTGAACTGTCATTTCTAAGGACAAGAACCAACATTTCTTGTGCACAAACAAATACATACTGATTTTAGAACACCTGGTGCTTGTGCTGTACTGTAGCAGAGGGTGATTACAAATATTTTTGCACAGTGTAAACTGTGGCACTTGTGGCTGTGGTATGCACTGGCTTTGGGCTCCAGAATATGGGATTCCACTGGACTCAGTTATCATTTACTGAAAAAGTCAGTATTTATAATGAATCCATGTGACTGACTTTACCACCGCTCACATACAGATATATCTTTAATAGTGATAAATAGACATGTATAAATATCAGTATACAGCACATGCACTACAGCACAGTTTTCCTTAAACCTTGTGATCAGCAGCCATTTTAAAAGTGGTTGCAGCATTCCTGGTGGGCCATAGATATTAGCTTGTAACAGAAAATGGGTACATGGCCAATCTCGACTAATCAACTTGATTACTGTAGGGATATAAAACAATATTTCTCTGTCCCATGGTTCATTTGGGGGGCTTTCAGGTAATCCACCTAGCCCAGACTTCTTTGCCTGTGCTCCCAGATTAGAAAGCTTCTGTGCATGCACGCACTCACTGATTTCAGGATTTGGACATGTTTGTTTTGCTTGTGGCAGACCTCAGCAATAGCATAGCAAGTAGTTTCCCAGAGTGCTAAACTTGTGCAATAAAAAGGGCATCTCATAGATCTTACACATAGAAACAGCCTCTCACTCAACTTAGTCATGTTCACAATTAGATGATTACATGGTAATTGGTAATGAGCTGTTGGGACTCTAGGGTAGGTCAGAAAGTAATAATTGTACATTATTTTTGTAAGTTTTGTGGGACTACCATAGATAGCCATAAAAGTGAGTTTGCCACCCTTGACTGTTAGATTGGATTTCTAGTGAGTAATTAGAATACTTCCCTCTGTTTGAAAATGAGTGTGTGTGTGTGTGTGAGAGAGAGAGAGAGAGAGGTGACTACAAGCTTGGGAGAAACAACGAAGGCAGAACGCAATGCAAGCCAGGGTATAGGTAGCCAATAAAAAGAAAGGGAATCAAACACCATTTCCACTTCAACAAACCCAAAAGGCCTTGGACGAACCTGAGACTTTCTTCTGGGCTCTCTTTAGCAGCTGTATATTAACTTCAGTATTTTGGTATGCAAAATGGCAAAACGTTTAAATTAAATACATCTCTCTCCTACTTTTGATCTCCTGGGAAGTCTAATCCAGAGTGAATAGGACTGGCACAGTCAAACCTCTTTGCCAATCAGCCCTTCTATCCATATACATAATGAACAGAATAACCCAGTACCTCACTTGACTGATTAACAATTTAAATTCTCAATTTCAGAAGTTCAAATTAGTGTTAAATCTCTTTTAGAAGCTCTAATGAATTTAATTAAACTAATTAAATTAAGATTTTTCAGCATCTTTTACAACTTTTATGTTTTAGGGACAATTAGTCCTATACAGTCCTGAAGCAGTGCATTTTGTAACAATGATCTTTATATAAATTAAACAATTAAATATACTGGATTTATATCTCACTTTCTGTCCTGGACATAGTGTTTTAACGTATCTTGGCTAAAATTAAATTTATGAATAAAAATAGGTGTTAGAACAGTCAACATGAAATGCAAAAATACTGTTGATGTATAAAGGATAGAAACTTGTGCACACTTGGGAGTAAATTCTGTTGATCTCAGTGGGAATTAGCATGCAAAAGACCAAGTTGTGAGTATCTTCCTTTTGGGTACAATCCTAGGCATGTTCAGACAGAAAAAAAAGTCTTACAAATGTCTGTATTCCCCAGCCAGCCACAAAAAGAAACCCATTTGTGCAACATGATTTCCTTGTCTTCTCTGCTTCTACAATTGCCCACGTGTCCCAAATCTACTCTGGAGAGCCCTTCAATTCTCCAAAGCAGATTGGGAGGACGGAGAAATCCATTCTGCAAGCCATTCCCTTCCATTGGTGGAACAACACCATGGCATGAAACCCAGAGAGAATTTATTCTGTCTGTCTGTCTGTCTGCAGATATCTATGTGTGTATGAATACTGTATGTATGTATTTCACTGACTTTTCATGCAAAGCTTCAGTGTCCTTGCGGGCCAGGTTTAGTATCCTATTCATGCATTTCTAGTTCAGGAAGGCAAATATTCTCATTGGCATGTCATGAACTGATTGCACAGAAATTAAAAGAAGGAAGGAAGGAAGGGAGGGAGGGAGGAAGGGAGGAAAGGAGGAAAGGAAAGGGAAGAGAAGAGAAGAGAAGAGAAGAGAAGAGAAGAGAAGAGAAGAGAAGAGAAGGAAAGAGAAGGAAAGAGAAGAAAAGCTCAAGGATCACCCTGCTGAAATGAGAGACTTGACTAGAACAACACTAGGTGTTTTACTACTGCTTGGCCATGAGGCAAAAGTGACTTCTGAGAGCAGCCTTAGGGCATAACTGTATTGAGTGTTGCCTAAGGCAGATGATCACTTGGTGCCATATATAACACAGCTAATTCTTTGATCTGAATCACACAACCTGTGTAAGAACACGCAACTATCCTTATACTTTTCAAACAAATTTCTTAAACATAATGTTTGTCACAAGCATTTTCTGGTGGTTGTAGACCTGAGGCAACCATCTAAAGATAACGTTTAAAACTGCTTTTGAGATTGTACTTGAGTATCCATATCCTATTAGAAATTACATCTCATACTTATTTACATAATCAGGAAAAATAATCAGGTTTAAGAAACACAATTATGAGGGAAAATGAAAGAAATGGTAGCTGGCCAAAGGGAAATAAACAGTTCTGACATTTGTGAATAATGCATAGGCCCACAGAGACATGGTAGGCCAAAGGTGCTTTCTGATGGATTTAGTCCATGTTGAATTTTACAGATGGTTTGTAAAAATTATCCAGATGAAGAAGCAAAAGGATATCTGCAAAAACATAATAATTTTCAATCTTCCCTTGGCCTTGAAGGAATGTGAAGCTTATTGTATGAGATCAATATAAGATATTCCTTTGGAGGCAGCTCTACTAGGTATGATGATTATGTCAAAAATGTATCTACAATAGCTAAATGGATACCTATGGGAAACTTCAGTGCATAAACATTATATATCACCTGATATTTACTAAAAGTTATTGACAGCTGAGGCATCAAAGCACAGGGATAGGGATAGATTATGGATTATGGTGTTTCTACATTTCTTGTTTCCGCAACCTGATATTACTCCCATTTATGCATCAGCTTCCAATGAAAAACAGAACAATCAACCCTAAAAATGCATTCATATTTTTGTATGCATTTCTTTTAATATAAACATTTTTCTTTGAAAATTTGCCAAATATACATATTTCATGAAACCAGTTTCTTCTTATATCATGTATTTTCGTATGTTATTTTAACTAACATGCCCTGTTTAATGCACACTTTTCACTAACGTATACATTTTGCTCACAGTTTTTATTGGGGAACCGCATTGCAAAATTCTGGAATATATGACTTTCAAACTAAAAATCCATTTGGGCTTGTGCATTGATTCAGGCCATGTCGATCAGGTAAGTTTGCATTAAAATGCAATTGAGCAAATTCTTACTACATCCCTGGGGTTCTGTGGTTGGTGTTTTGTGTTTTCTGCTATGTGAAGGGGTCACCCTGCACAGAGCATAGAGCATTTTGCTTTATAGAGAAAAATAAACAGTACATGTAAGACCCTAAATTTTTCACTGTGTGTGTTTTAGGCAGTATTGTCATGCCAAGAAATTAAGGTGGTTTAGGACACAGTCCTATAGTCCCATGGCAGACCCATGCGAGCTGCTGAACTTGGGGCTACTGACTGGAAGCAGCATAAGTGCACAGCTTCAGCCTCCTCCCATCTGGTCCCCTTGGTCCAGCCTCTTTTCCTGTCTGAAATCCTCAGTTCTTTCTGCACTGGCTGGTCTGGTGGAGGCCCAGGAATCCAAATGATCCAGGGAGGGCACAGCCCTGCCCTCTTCATCGTTTAACTTAGAATATAGAAAACAAAATATATTTCTGAACTCACAAAGAGGTAATGTTAGCTTCAGATTAGAAGACTGACCATTCCCCGATCTTTTGTGATAGGAAATATCAAGAAATCATAATATATTGAATAGGTTCTATAAAATTACTCCTTGAACAATGGAAAGTGCACAGACCCACACTGTCACACAAAGGCTGCCCTGTATCAGATTCATTGTCTTGCTAACACATCTTTTAGAACTGGAACTAAGATTTGAAATATATACATTTCAGATAATGAAACAGTTATTCGAACATATTCTTTTAAATAAACTTTAAAAAGGCTACTTTCTTTTGTTAGGCCAACTTTGGGCTAGCTGAAATCTTCTTTCAATCAAATACAGCTCCTCATTAAGGGAAAAATTATTATTAATATCCTCATTTTGCTTCCTCTCGTGAATTATTTGCATTCCAAAATGTGCACAGCATTAGTTTCAGGGTAAATGCAAATATGACAGCGGGATTCCTCACCAAGCTCCTTTTTATTATTAGCTCTTTTTTATGCTCTCCATTTATTATTCCCTCATCATTTTTCACATTGTATTAAAATGTTACCATTTGCTAAAATAATAATATTTTTCTTTCATTCAATAATTGTCCTGGCCTGGTCGACAGTAGTCTCTGTTGCAGAGACAACTGTCTATAATTTGCAACAGTTTATAATAATTGCTCATCTTTGCTTAGGGGAAGCTATGGAATTAGCGATCATGGCAGCTGAAGCCCTTCCTTCCTACTGAGCATGCAATTATTCCAGGTGAAGATGCCATGGTTGGTGGAGAGGGCAGAAATGCTGGCAGAGCATAGGCTGTTGGTAGATCTACAACCTGAAGACAAATTAATGATTTGTTTTTAATTCTGGCTCTGCCTTTAAAGCTTCCTCTGTCTTCTGGGATTCTAAATGGGACAAATTCTCCCCTTGGAATTTATCCTCCAAAATTCGGCAGCAAAAAACAGCAGCCGCCGTCTGCTCTTTACTTTCCATTTCCAACAAGGGAAAGATGAATGATGGCAGCAAATGCAGTCAAAAAAGCAGCATGCTCAGTTTGAATGAAAGCAAGTTATCAGTGGCATGGTCTCTGCCAAGGCCTTATTTGATAAACTAGTTACAATTACTTTGGTTTTTTCCCCCCTGTTCTTTTGTTTCTGTTTCCCTGGTCATATTAAAGAATGGTAATAGATCTGACTAATTAAAGTAAACTAATAAAATCATTTGATCATCCTGATTCATGGCATTTCATTGTGCCAAGCTTCCCTGTTGACTCTCAAATTGTTATTGTGACACTCTTCCGCATATTTTACGCAGGGGGACAGCTTGTGTGTTGTTTCCTGTCCTTCTTCTGCTGTCCATCATTGCTGAATCTCCAAACCCATTGGCAAAAAAGTAGAAAATAACATTGCTGGCAGCTCCGTAGCCAGAATGGTAAATCAGCTGAAATGATATCCTCTTCTGTGTTGATATTGGAAATTGCGGATCAAATATAGTTTTGAAGGTGTGGCCACAACAAGTATGAAGCAGATCAGTCATGGGGAATGCTGAACACTCACAGGCTGAGGGCAGGATCCAGTGTGACCTTGTTATTAATGTAAACAACATAGTGCTAACATAAACTCTCTCTAGCAAAGCACCAAGAGCACTTGCTGGCTCCATGGGAGGCCATGGAGTCAGCAAATGCTGTTGCCACTGCACGAGAGATAATCCACACCAGCACAGCATCGTTCATGTTAGCATTAGTGCCACATTGGCTGCTGTTCTCAGTCCTGACTGTAGCAAGTAATTTCATTCCAAAATGTTATCTGATCATAATTGAATGGAATACTAGATGCTTTTAGCTTCCATGTTGAGGGCTTTGGAAAGCATTGACCTTAAGGACAGTATTTACAGTCCTCATTGAGGCATCTTCCATTGCTGTAGCAAGCAGCTTTCTCTGGAACTGCCAACATGGGAGGTGAAATTCAAGCTGAAGTATGGTATCCTTTTAAAACTTTAAATGTTGTGAATCTTATTGTATGTGTGAATGTGTGACTTAGGTTTTCTTTGTGTCTTTAAAGGCAGGCACCTTAGCATAACTGTGCTATTGATCTATAGTAGAACATTGCTGATAAGATTAGAAGTACATTTTTTAAAAGATAAAACTAAATATCTCCAGATGAAATCATATTCATATTTAGACAGAGAAATGTCCTACAGCTCCTAGCATTTCTCATCCAGCATGGGAGATGCTGAGAATTGTAGGATTGTAGAATTGTTTGTCATATTGTAGCTTCACTTAACCTGGACACCATGCACTTGCTTGGATTTTGAAAGATCTCTATCACCTTCCCTGCTGCTCCATAATTACTGCCTTATGCATCTGGGACTGGTGAACTTGAAGTGACTGCAGAATTTGGGTAGCAATATCTGCATAGCCTTGTTCAAGCATGGATGGTAAGATATTTGATTGTGACTTAGAAGAAAGGGATTGGCCAAAAGCAAGTCCTATAGATTCACAGCAGGATTGTAGTCCTTTATTATTTATATAAACACCATGACCCTCAACTGATATTTAGAAATATAATTTTTCAAAGGTAGGAAAACGATGAGGACCAAATTCAACTATGACTGAAGCGGAAAATTCACATCTCCTTTAACATGACTCAAGTGGCTCTCGCAGTACTTTTTGCATACTTGGAAGTAAGTACAGGGGACCTTATCTATTTTGGGAAGTGTGTTTGTGTGTGTGTGGGTGGGGGGGGGGTGGGGGGAGGCTGTCTGATCCTGCTATGGTTCTGACCCAGATTGAAAGGCCACATGAGAAAAAGCCCCTGTTCACAATGATGGGACATTTCCCCCTTATGCAGACTGAAGGTGTTTTTCAGGCTGGTAAGGAGGAATCCAGACGGGGCCACAGCCCATGGAAAGGGCTCAGGCTCTCTATCTACCCAATTGGAGTCCCAGTCCCCTACACTTATCTTTTGAATATGAAAAACAGCCCACTGATGTAGTTGCATGGTATGCCTAAAAGATAATGTGTAGCTGTATGTATGACTGAAATCAATGGCACAGGTTAGGACTAAAGTAGATATGCCATTATTCATGCAAATAGCAATTGGGTAATGCTTTTATCCAAGCAAATAGCTGCGGGAGAGTTCAATGGGCAGAGGCCAGCTTTGCTCTTTGTCCCTCTCATGACTTGCCTCCAATGGCCTGCCCTCATGGCTACCTTTTGCATCGGGAAGAGATTCCATTACATTTGAAGGAACAACGTGGGAAGGGAGCCACACTGGGACCACAGCAGGGTCAATAAGTTAAAGCCCCGTTTCCTCACCGCAGAGCTAAGCCAGGTAAGTGCTTCCAGCTCTCTATTTACTTTGGATGCACCTGCACCTGAATGAACAACACGGGGTCTGGTTTGACCTTTGTCCTGACGCATTTAAATCCTACAGTTTTCAGAATCAATCCTGATTCAGTGACTTAAGCAACAGGTTTTGCTAGGGTGCAAGAAGAGTGGTGGGAGGAAGTTCAGCTTTCCTATTCCACCCACTCATGCTATGGCTTGAATTAACCCTGCTCCCCACTGCATTATTGGGAATTGACAAAAACCAGGCTGAGTTTTGCTATCATATGCTATCACGTCATACTCTCTTGCACTGAAATTTCGTGCACTTAAACTTGGAGTGGTAATCAAGAAATAGACTTGAAAGAGTATGGGTAATGTCAAAAGCCTCACAGAAGCATGTTGTTGTTGTTGTTGTTGCTGGTCACGAAGTCATGTCCAACCCATTGCGACCCCATGGACAACATTCCTCCAGGCCTTCCTGTCCTTCACCATCCCCCGGAGTCCACTTAAGCTCATATCACTTAAGCTTCAGTCACTCCATCTAGCCACCTCATTCTCTGCCTTCCCCTTCTTCTTTTGCCCTCAATTGTTCCCAGCATTAGGCTCTTCTCCAGGGAGTCCT